>NW_017731611.1:916000-977813 GCF_001890085.2 Hipposideros armiger | reverse complement strand
CTGTTGTACAGCATCTTAGCTGTGGAGGGCAGTGTCACTGGCCCTCATATGTGGGATCCGAACCAGGGCCCTCTGGCGTCCCAAGCCAGCTCTTAACCATTGCGCCACTCGGCCGACCAAAGAGGCCAGCTTTTGATTGACTGGAAATAAGGTTTAATCTCTGTGTCCCTAACATCAAGCCCAGTTTCTGGCACAGGCTAAGGCTTCAGCTTCAGTGTTTTTGTTGTTTTTGCTTTACTTTCTGAGTTATTGTCCCTTTGGAAACCATTTACTAAACATGTTCTATGCCAGGGATTGTGTGAATAGCTTTTACATACTATATCTTATCTAATAATCACCTTAGACCTGTGAGGCAAACAGTATTATTTCCCTTTTGTAAATGAAGCCACTAAGGCTTGCTGGTAGACTCATAGCTAATAAATGGCAGAGCTGCTATTTATGTGTTGATCTTCTGACTCCAGTCCAATTCTCTTTGCCTTCTACTAAAATCCTCCTCAGTAGCCCACATTTCAGAAAGCTATTTAGTCCAACCTGTTACCATCTAATTCACTATAACTTGTATGTCCTGAAGCTGGTTTGTGCCTAGAACTGTAGTAGACACTGATACACCAAGGTGTTCAATTCTTGTCTGACCCTCCAGCCCTTAGCATATGTTCTACATGATTGAGATGGAGAAAACAGCAAGATGTGAGTTTGTACAGATAAGTGGGACTTCCTCTGTGTGCCAAACACTATTTCTCATTATCCCTTACAACACTCTAAAGAAGGCATTATCTCCTGTTTACTGAGGAGGGGACTGAGATTTGCAGGGGTTAGCTACCTATGGACTCTGTAACCCTGGGGCATATCCCTTACCTTTTGTAAACGCAGTTACCCCATCACTCAAATGAGGGTGTTAATCCCTGCCTTATTAAGTAGTTGAGAAGACAAATTCACAGAGCACAGCATTTGCTGTGCTGATAGTGTCTTATTTTTCAACATTTTGAGCTAGTGAGGAGGGAGTATTTGAAAAATGTAAGGTGATGGAAGAGCTATTTGCTTGCCTAAAAATAACACTCGTCTGCTTTTAATAAACATTTAATAGAAGTTGAATATTCTGAATCTAATACCAGTGTTTTCTTGATACGTGTGCTGTTTCTCACTGAATTGGATAAGGACAACAGAGCCCATTCCAGGCCCCTCTCCAATCCCACTCTTAGGGTAGGGCTTCTGATATTTACTACTTGGTCTGATTTTCTCTAGTACAGAGCCTGATAGTTGCAGATAGCTCGTCTTCAGTGCAGGGACTAAGGAAACAGGGTCCTGACAAGCTACCATCAGTGGCCTACTATCAAGGAACAGCCCCAGTTTGAAGCTGTTGACTATCATCTGAGAGCAAGATGAGCCCTCAAGGTGAGCATCTGTGGGACAGCACAGAGAGGCAGGAGGGGCAGAAACACCCCGATAGGTAACCAAGGACACCCAGTCTTTTTTGCAAGCCACTTTTGCCTGGGTCTAATGCAAACTCTTTTCACTCCAAGTCACTTTATATGTCATCTTTGCCCATTAGGGCAAAGGTGACATCCCCTGCTTTGTGTAACTTGGTTTTCGTGCTCAGCCATCCTGACCTGGTCGTGTGCCCTGGTCAGCCATCTCTACAACATTGCATGCTGAAGTTGCTGTTCATCATTCCAGGCCGGAGTCACTGATTCTTTGGTCTAAGTTGAAAGTCTACTGGGCCTATGGTGTCAAGGTCAATCAGATGAAGTTCATTGTCAAGGTTTAAGTTTAAAGGACTTGTTAGGAAGTAGTTATTCTCTTTAGGTAGCTGCCAGGTATCAACAAAGCTCCCTTTGTTTAAATGGAAATTACTCTTTTTAGGAAGGCATTTCCCACTTGGCCTGCATTCAGAACCACATCTCAACAAACCATCAGGACCAACGTACTGCTTTCCTGCCTGTCAGAATGAAATACTAATAGTGGAGCCCATCAATCCTGATGCTGCCTACTTATTTTTTATAACCAAGGTCACTTTGCTTGGAATTTACATTTGCCTTGCAAATTGAAATAACACCATAAAAGGAGTTCTTGGCAGTCTTTGCTGTGCTGATAGTGTCTTATTTTTCAACATTTTGAGCTAGTGAGGAGGGAGTATTTGAAAAATGTAAGGTGATGGAAGAGCTATTTGCTTGCCTAAAAATAACACTCGTCTGCTTTAGGAAACACATCTACAAATCAGCCTAGCTAATCAGTCAGTTGTTTTCTGGGCATATAGTCTATTGGATTAATGGTCTCTTGGAACATTGGAGGCATGCAGAGATAGACGTCTGTGTCCATGGTTTATTAGAACATGCATTCAAGGCAGGAGTTAGGAAGCTGGTTATCTCCTCTTTAGGAAAGGGTGCTGTGATGAATGGGGTAGAAATGTGAATGAAGCAATAAAAAAAGTCTTCGTTTTCTGAAATATAGTGATATAAGATGGTTCCCTCCATCCCCCTCCACCCTAATATTTGGGGGAATACTTCAGAAGGATCTGTGTTGACTCATAGTGTTTATTCTCATGTCCTTTTTTATAGAATCATAAAATAAGACTAAATTGTTTTATATTCCCAAAAATTTGGGAAGTATACCTAACATCTTAGTCCATTTGGGCTACTATGACAACAGTTTTGGCTGCTATAACCATAGACTGGCTGACTTAAACAAGAAAACCTTTCTTATGGTTCTGGAGGGTGGAGTGTCTGAGATCAAGGTACTGGCAGGTTTGGTATCTGGTGAGAGCCCGCTTCCTGGTTCATAGACTGCTGTCCTCTTGCTGTATCTCATGTGGTGGAAAGAGTGAGAGAGCATTCTGGGGTCTCTTTTATAAGGGCGCTAATCCCATTCAAGAGGGCTCCACCCTTTTGACCTAAATACCTCTCAAAAGCCCCACATCCTAATACAGTCACATTGGTAGGTAGGATTTCAACATAGACAACCTGGGGGACACAAACACTCAGTCCATAACACCCAGAGAGACCTGTTCCTAAGTGAACCTATTTCTTCACTCTAGTGAGAACTTTACCCTCAGAAAGGTGACTTCTGGAAGGGAGTAGTGCTCAGGACACCTGTCTCTCAGGTTTAACTCTTTGGGCAGTACTGGGGAAAGGAATTAGTCACCACTTGACACCTGCTTCATTTTGAAAATGACATGCTACATCCTCACTGTTTTTTTGCTTTCTGAGAAGGTGAACTTTTTGTAGAGAACTGGATTAAAAGGAGGAGGACAACGTGTAAAAATCTGTGGAAAGTGTATTCCAAGCCAAGGGAACAACAAATACAAAAGCCCTAAGGAAGGAACAAACTTGATGTGTTTGAAAAATAGCAAGAAGCCTATTACACTGGGGTGAATTGACTGAGCCAGAGAACAGAATATGAAATCAGGGATATAAGTTGGGGTCAGGACATGTAGATCTTGCAGGCCATACTCAGGAGTTTAAATTCTAGTATGTGACTGATGGGAAGCCAGTGAGCAAGGGAATGACATGATCTGATATATATTCTAATTGTGAGTTGGACAGCACATAGGGAATCAGGGAGAGCAGTGAGGCTCTTGCATTAGTCCAGATGGGAGATGTTGGTGGCTTGGGCCAGATTTGTGTTGGTGAAGATGGGAAGATGTTGTACAAGTTTGGGAGAACTTGCCAATGGAGTGAATGTAATGGGTGAGGGAAAGAGCAATCAAGGATAATGCCTTGGTTTTGGCCTTGGTAAGCTTTTAAGAAAGGCAGGAATGATCAACTGTGTCAGATGTTCTTTAAAGATTGAGTAAGATGAGAACGCATCATTGATCACTGTATGTCTTTCCCATCCACCGTGTCCCAAGATATAGTCCTCCTTGTATTGTGGATCATACATGGCAACCAGTGAGTAATAATTACATGTTTATTAATTACAGTCACTGTAATCACACATTTATTGTCTTCTTCCCTCTCTTTGTGGAAGCCACTCCCTATTTAGGAATGGGCCACATTTCATAAGTTTATAGAAATAAGGCCACATTTAAGGAGTATACTCCTGTGCAGGAACCCACAAAAGCCCGTTTGATTAATTGTCCTAATATGCCACAGCTAGAAGGGCTCTTAGAGATCACATAATCCTCTGCCCTCATTTTGTGGATGAAGAAACTGAGGCTGTGGCAGGGAAATTGTGGAAGGGCATGCAGCAGTTTAGCTTCACAGTTGAAACTAGGACTCAGGCCTTATGGGTCAGAGGTGGTTTTTATTTGTGTTATACCCCTTGTCCCACTTTTTCCATAATTTAAGATTAATTCCTTTGAGTCTTGAAAGCTTTTCTGTCTTTAATAGACCATGATTAAAGTGAAAGCATTCTATCACAGCGTAATACTTAAAGTAGATTGAGCGCAAACCCTTCAGAAGTGAAATCGTCCACTACATGAGGGGCGGAGCATGAAGCTGGGAAAGGACATGCGCAAGAGCCTCACGACAAGGCAGCGTTATAGAGCAAAGCCAGCCTGACCTGGGTTGGAATCCCAACTCCATCGACTGGTACTGCGTGACCTCTAGTAAGTTTCTTAAGCTTCCTGAACCTCACGTATAAAATAGGGACAATAGCTAGGTCCTATTGATAAGTTATGAGATTAGGAATAACACATCTAAAGTGCTCAGCCTTTACTTGAGGTGTAGCGAGCACGCCATATAAAATAGCTCTTTATTATTATGCTGTCTTCCCTCATTTTCCTTCTGCTCCTGGTGCTGTGAGTACCACTGCCAGCAGCCCTACATCAAGCTCCTGACCTCGGAGACTGATTGCTCTCGCCTCTGGCCGCTACTGCCAGACCTGTGGCTTCCAGGCTCCTGGCTGCTGTGCCTCCTGGCAAACTGGACGGAAGGCCTTGGAAACTGCCTGGGGGCGGTTTTCTCCGCTTCAGGGCCCCTGGGCAGGACACGCAGCCAGCATCAGGGCCAGTCACTGCTGAGACTGTTTCTCCTCTCCCCTAGGGCTCATTCTACTACTTCCTTCCTGTAAAGAAAATGCTTCTTCAAATCATATGGGCCGATATTTTAAGAAAAAGAAGGGCTTCATTCAGAAGAGCACTTTGATGAGATGTCTTCAGCCTGCCAGGCAATGTGTTCATCCCCACGCTCAGGGAGTTTGGTTTAGAAGGAGAGATAGACATGGAAACAAATAACTATTTCCCAATTGAGTGAACTGACCACTCAACAGAGGTGCAGGTTACAGTGAGGAAGGCAAGAAGCCTTCCTGGAATGGGTGCCGTTTAAGCTGGAACTTCAGGGATAAGTGGTGTGTCAGCAGATGGATAATAAGGGAAACAGCATTTCATGCAAAGGTATGCAGGCATCGAGTACAGGGGACATTTAGGGGAGAGGAAGTTAGGGATTTAAAAAGAGTACAGGGCAGACAAGCCTTTCATTGAAGAAATTCAAATGCTCTGCTTAGGAATTTGGATGTGACTCATAATGACTTAAGATGTTAAGAGATATGAGACACCATAGAGGCCATCAGATATAAACAGCTCATTTTACAGATGAGAAGACTGAGGCTTAGGTAGAAGAAATAACTTAGCCAGAATCACATAGCAAGTTACTGGCAGAAACGGGGGCTGGCACCAAAGTTTACTGACTCCCAGGCCAATGTCCTTTCTATCCATTACTCATGACTTTCATGGATAAGAGGGAACAACTGTAGATCATATCAAAAGGCAGCATACGTCCTGAGACCTTCCTCACTAGAGCTCAGCTGAGATTTAGAGGATTTGGATGTGGACAGAAACTGGGACCTCACCGATCTCATGCCCACTTTAAATAATTGGGATGTAATTTTCTATAAATAAGCTTTAGAATAATCAGCTTAATTATTATGTAAATTGTATCCATGCTTTTGGTCTTACATGTTGTACATTCCCTATATTTTGTTATTTTTTACATTGAGTGGAAAACCTGTAATTTATAAGAGTATTAAGTTAGTAAGTGATTCTGCCCTTGAGGGCATTTCTAGAGCTATAGAGACCGGGCTCAGATCTCTGGTGAAGATGAGGTTGCCAGAGCCTGGGTTCTAGGTTGAGACAGGTGCAAAACCAGATAATTTTAACAGAGTATGATCAGTGTTGTCATGGAGGCTAATACTTATATGCCACAGTTCTAAGTTTATGGGAATACCGATAAGGGAGGCACTGAATAAATCTGCTGAGGGCAGGTGGTCAGAACAGTATCACAGTAACTCAAGTGTTACACCATTCAGGCCCTACTGCCTATTTGGGAAATCTGAATAAATGGAAAAGATAACAAGAAAGCGCTGGGATCATTCCTTCAAAATACTTTGGATCTAGAGGCACTATGGAGTCAAAACACCTGAGGTTAGACCCAGCTCTGCCCAATCACTGTGCTTTCTCATTTGTCGCACTGAGATAATGGCATGTATCTCACCTACCTCATGTGTTAGGACGGTGTTGTAGGGATCAAACAGGGACCCAAGAAACCAGGAAAAGAGAACTATCTAAAGGAGACTGGCCGAGGTCAACAGGCCTTCCATTCTGACCTTTATTCCAGATCTGGAAGGATTTCCAAAGTCAATGTGGAGATGAGATTGAAGACACATAAAAACTCCAACAGTGGGCCGGCCGAGTGCTGTGTTGGTTAGGAGTTGTCTTGGGATGCCAGCTCTGAGCAGCAGGGCCCCGGTTCGGATCCCACATGGGCCAGTGATACTGCCCTCTACAGCTAAGATGGTGAACAGCAGCTCAACCTGGAGCTAGGCTGCCGTGAATCACAGACTAAGATGTAGGCTGCAGTTAGGCTGGCTGGCTGTGGGCGTGCGCTTTCGTGAGCTGCCGTGGGCCGTCGTGAGCGGCTGTCCAGTGGCCGGCAAGCGACTGCCTAACCTGGGAAGAGTGCAATGATAATACCAACATGGGCCAGTGAAGCGACATCCTCCACAACTAGACTGAAGATCAAAAGTTCAGCAACTTATCTGTTCCCCTCCCCCAATTCCCCAATTTAAAAACAAAACAAAACAAAAACTCAGTGATGTAAGGACTAACTAAAGTACATAGAGGCTCACATAACAGGATGAGCGGCTAAGTGACATGAATGACACAAATGTCAGTGTTCTTAGCAAATTCTTGCTGATACATTGTTTATTTTAGTGAAAAAAGCTACAAAGGATTCCATGGCCAAGCTGGAAAGCAATTTCTAGATGCTGCTGCTTTCTAAGTGTTTCTTCTGATCAGGGGACTCAGAGTACATGAGTCTGACTTCCATTCAGCCGCACACTGTAGCCCTTGTAACCTCAGCAACATCTCCTCTGTGTCTCAGATACTGGGCTTTGCTCAGTGCCGGGCACGGCCATATGCATGCCACATGCATTATCTCACAACAACCCTACATGGTATGTGTGCATCAGCTCTCTATTACAGATGAAGAAACTGAGCCTGAGAGAAGTTATGTAACTTTTTAAAGTTAGTAAATTAAATCAGTAAATACCAGACCTCTGAGCTGAGCGTGGATATGAAACTCTAAAGCTCAACTTTACCAGAGGAAAGCAGGTAAAGGAGGTTGGAGTAGCAAATCTTCACATTTCTTTCCATCCTTAGAGCCACAGAGTGAGTTTGTGCCTCAGTGAAAAAACATGGCAGGCCTATCGGTAAGGGTAGGCCAGCTAAGACCTTCACTGCCGTAGGGCCGCTGCACTTGTACTTCTACCCAGAAAACTGTCCCCCTGCAAGCAAGGCTCCTTCTTCTGGTTTCAACCTAAATGTTACTTCCTCAATGAAGTCTTTCCTGACCACCCATTTAAATTAGCTACCCAGGCAGGTCACTCTGTTTCATTATATTCTCTTGTTTTAATTTTTTGTGTAGTACTTGTTACTGTTATATTTTGTTGAATGTATGTTTGATTAGTTTGTTTATTTTCTCCCCTCACTTGAATATATGTTTTGAAGATAGTATCTTGTTGTCTTAATCAAACTGTGTACTCAAAACCTAGAATGGGAGCACATGGCACATGGTAGATACTCAATAAATATTTGTTTAATCAATGCATGAACATCCTCACCTATGTAATAGATGCAGGAACAGTGTCCCAGAGAGCACAGTGGACTTGTACAAGGTCAGGTGATGCAGGCTGACTTACTGGGAACAGTGTTCGCTTAGTTTTCAGTCCTAACACTGCCTCCAACTTGCTCTGTGACTTTAAATCAGTTCTACAGTCTCTAATAAAGAGATAATATTAATAACAATAACTTGTTGAGTGCCTCTACACGACATGCATTATGCTGCTTTTGCATACGTTGTATGTAATGTTCCCCCCAAACTCTGAGGTTAGGTAGTCAGGATAAATAATGCTATAAAATTCAGGTGTTCGCAATACCAGTAGCTTAACACAATAAAGGTTTATTTTTCACAAACATCACAGAGTGACCTGAGTCAGAAAGGAACAATGGGTGGTTCTGTTTCAAATGATAACTCAGGCGCCCTCAGTTTTCGGATGCTGCCTCCCTCAGCCCATTGCCTCCAAGGTCCATGTAAAAGGGGAAGAGAAAACATGAATGATTGTATATGAGATATTATATCTAGGCCTGGAAGTGGCATAAATTATTTTCATCCATACTCCTTGGGACAGTACCTGTCACTTAAAACAACTGCAAGGTGTAGTGGGACACATAGTCTTTCACAGAAAAATAAAAGGGCATTGGGTCAACATCTAGCCAGTATCTGCCATAGTATTGACACCATTTCATAGATGAAAGAAAACTTCTCTTTGGTGGGTTGCCTGAGATTTCATAGTAAGTGAGGGGGAATGAAGATCCACAACCAACAAATTATGCCAGACTTTTGCCAATTAATAGTGCCCTTTACTCTATACCTACATAGATTATCAGTTTTCAAGGTTGTTTTACTAGAGAACTCTTTTTATAATAGGAATCTTGTAGAGAATTCCAGCATGTAAAAGAGATCGAGAGGAGTTTTGAAGCATAGTAAGCCCTAAGAAGAGTGCCTGGGAACCTTCTAAGGCCTCCAGGGCCCAGTGTGGAAACCTGGGGACCAGATGATCGTGATGGGCTTCTTCCAGCTCTGTCTCACACATTTCCTCTCCTGACTTCCTGATATGCCTGATGTGAGGCAGAAAGTTAAAGGGATGGCTGCGTCTCAGAACTAGGTGCTTGTTCCTCAAAGATTTATGCCTCAGGGCCTAGAAATAAGTGATGGGTTGGCAGTGGGAATCCTGGTGCTACGTGTCCTGAGCTTTAAGACCCTTTTCCCCACTACCCGCCATCCATGCAAAACGTTACCGAATTGCACAAGGCACACTCTGGAAACTTTCCCAGAGGAATAATAGACAAGTAACCAAGAACTTTTTAATTTTGCAAAGTGCACCCTTCCTTATAATTTACTTAATATAGAAATTTAATGTTCTGCAGTTTACTGAACAAATAACATTGAAAGTATTTTAGAGTTAGCTTGGGAGCTCGCCTTTGGTTGCCAGTTTGACTTTATTATTTGATTATCCAGATAGAGGCCAGTGGTAACAATATGCTCTGCCTTAAGTGGTTCAGAGGGGTTATCTCTTGGCAATTACCAATTCTAAATACAAGATTTAAATTCAAGGAGAAAATCACACAAGAGCAGTTTGCTGAATTTGCTCAAGTTAGTCCCTTGAGTAAGATGCTTGACTCTCTGGACCTAGATTATAATGATTATACTTTTCCAGGAAATTCCTAACCTTAGGGACTGACAAATTCCGTGGCACTCTATTCATTCAAAAAAATACATACCGAGGACCAAATATGTGCCAGACACTGTGATGGTGCCAGAGATGTTCAGACTGACTCAGAGCCCTTAACTCCTGCTCATTGGTCCCATGGCTTGCACCCCAATAAAGGTTCTCTCCACCAGTCTCAGAATACCTCTTCAGGTGCTCCCTCCAGAACATGCTTACCTGAGCAGGTTCTGAGCACCAGAGCAGACACTTCCTTTTGGAGCTGAGCCTTGACCTTGTAGTTAGTTCCTTGCTTCCCGATGCCACCTTTTCTGGGCTTAGATAGTTCTTTAAGCTGAACCCCCCACTAAGGGCCAGCCGGGTCCACTGTACTCCTGCCTGGGCAGGCTTGACAGACCCCAGTCTTAGAATGGATGTGGGGCAAAGCTGTAGGGGTGACGAAAACATCCTCCACTCTTAAAATGGAAGGTATGAAAGGTATGTTAGAGGTAGAATTGACAAGACTTGGAGAATAGATTTTTGAAGATGAGAGAAAGAGATATCTAGGAAGATACCAAGGTTACTCCAGGTTGCATGGTAGAGTTGGCATTTGAACTTGATCTTAATAAATACATTTTTAACATGCAGAGATATGGTAAAAAGTGTGTTCCAGGTAGAAGGAGCATCAGAATCAAAGGTTTAGAAGTTATACATTCTAGACTCTTTTTAGGTATGTCTAATTATTTCCTGTTTTAGGCATCTTTGATTTCCTTTTCAACAGCCAGAACAATGTATGCTTTCTCCTTCTCCTGTGTCTCCCTTATGCCTCTTAGCTTTTTAAAGACAATAAGATAGATGTCTTCATTTTCATTGTAGAAATTTGGTCACCATTTTACTTGAGTAGCTAAACTTTAATAATCCAGGCAATTTAACTGATTCAGATTGAACACCACACTGATAATTAACTTGTTCCTCTTCCTTCCCATCACCCGCAGGAGCCTGATGGATCATTAATGACATGATTAGAGAGAGAGTGATCCCGGTGCATTATTGGTGCTCAATAAATGTTAGATAATTGTTGAAATAGGACCCAGTGGAGACTGGCACTTTGCAGGAGCAACAGAAGCTCACAAAGTGTGCCTTTGCTGATAATCAGGTTTTGCAGCTCAGAGAAGGCACAGACTGCACCATTTCTCATCACTGAAATCCACATTCATTGTAGGAAAAAACAAAATGAATAACCCAGTTCTCCTAGCTAAATAGAAGCCTATGCAGTGGGGAAAGTGTCAAACGTCATAGATGCTGCCATGAGGGGTTCACCTTCCCTCCTATTTGAGGAGCTGCAGTCACCTAGATGAACAGGTGCAGGCCACCTAAGTGAGCAGGTGCAGAGAAGAAGGACGTGATGACCAGTGGATTACTGGGCACACAAATGTTTTATGAAAAGTACCTCTGCGTCCTGCCCCAAAGTGCTTCGAGAGCCAGATCTCCATCTGTTAATTGAAAGTCCTATCTGCCAATGTGAGGGCTGGCTTTGCCAAGCATGGATTGTGTGGTGTTAATGGCTTTGGGCAAAGCCTTGTGCTGACTGCTGGCAGAGGGAGTCCTGTTTGATTCTGAAGAGCCCAAAATTTATATTTTCAAACATATTTTATTTGACAGCCAGAATCTAATGAATCTGACTTCATCTGTCTGTCTACAAATCTCTGCGTATCAAACCTACAATAAAATAACTCCTCACTGTTCGTAAAGCATTCTGCCTATCAACTATCCCATTTGATCCTATGACAACTGAGGGCAGAAGGTAACCTATATGTGTAGGTGCTTCACATGCTGTCTCATTTAAACCATGACTTTAATTTCTTGCATGCTAAGATTTTAAATGCTCATTTTACAGATGAAGATTGAGCAAAATGCAAATTGCTCAACATCTGCTTGAGCTGAGTAGGAAAAGCTAGTGGGACAGATATTAATCTTGAGTCCAAATGTATCATGACTTCATGACTGAGGATCATATCTTCTGAGCACCTATTTCACACCAAGCATTTATTTCTACATGTTATTGAATCTCTAAACCATCTTGTGGTAGATATTACTGTCCTGTTTTATAGAGTTGACCATTTAGTAAACATTTATTAGGCACCTGCTATGTTTTGGGCACTGTTTTAGACAATGGCTATATACCTTTGAGTAAGACAAACATGGTTTCTGTCTCATAAAGTTACCATCCTAATGGGAGGAGATAATAAACAAATATAAATATTTGAGGCCTATGAAGGGCAGAGAGACTTGAGCTCTACTTTAGATTGGGTCCTCATGGAAGGACTCATTAAGGATAAAGTATTTACGGTAAATGAAGACCCAGAAGGTCAAAGAAAACCCAGACTTAGAAAGACCTGAAGGACTATTATTGCAAGCAAAGAGAACAGCAAGTAAATAGGCACTAAGGGGAAACATAAGCTTCGTGCCTTTCAGAAAAAAAGAACATGTGAAAAGTGGTAAGAGAGTGGTGAATGATGGAAGAGAGGTCTGAAATGAGGTTGGAAAGTTAGGGAAAGGCTGTATCTCATAGGCCTTTGTAGCCCAAGGTAAAAAGTTCAGGTTTTATTCTACATGTGATAGGAAGCCATCAGAGGATTTAAAGCAGGGGCATAACACAGTTTACTTATGTTTACAAAAAAGTTACCTTGGCTGGTGTATAGAGAATGGATTATATACAGAAAAGATTGAAAGACCAGTTAGGGGACAATTGCAGTGGTCCAGATGACAGATGGTGGTGGCTTCAACAAGACTGGTAATAACAGAGATAGAAGTAAACAGATTTGGGGTATATTTTGAGGCTGGGTGAACGTGACTTACTTAGGTGCGGTTTGAGAGAAAGAAGAATCCAGTACTCCCGGGCTTCTGAGTGAGCAGCTGAGCGAATGGAAATGTCATTTGCTGAAAAGAGGAAGGCTGAGAATGGAGCCGATTTGGGGAATCAAGTGGCAAAAGTTTGGTTTGGGCCACATTAAGTTTGAGATGCCTATTAGACAATACAATGTATATGTAAAGCTGGCAGTTGAATGTGTATCTGGAAATCAGAGGCTATCTATATTCAGAGATCAAAAGGCTTGCCAAATGTAACAGAAGAATTGGTGGAGCTGGTTTACTTGACGAAAGCTCAAAGCTTCCCTGGTTCCAAACTGGAATAGACTATCAACTGGACATAAAACTTAGCTCAGCAACAAAATCTGCATGTGGTAGGAATTTTATTTTGCCGTACTTCACTAACATCCCCTGGGTTCCTCTCCATCTCTACACACATGGCTGGAAATGGAGTTATGCTAACACTTCTCTGACTGTCAGGCTTGCTGTATTATCAAGGAGCTAGTGGGGAAGCAATGGAGACCTAGGAGACTGCATTTTAGAAAAGCATCCCAAGTACTTTTGAGGCATTTGGCCCTTTATACCGTACTTTGAGGAATCCTGAATTAGAATGTCAATGCCTTGAGTATGGGAACGGTATCCTATTTATCTTATTTATTTTATGAGGAAGAATTAAGCAGTACTCAGGAAATGAATGACTAAATGAAATAGTGAATGAAAGAATTTAGTTATGTTTGTTTGGGTGCCAAAGACTTATCTCTCTAATTGAAAAGAGATTCTTTGACCTAGTTCCGAATCTCTGGTATCTATGTGTGTCCTCTCTACTTGGACTTATTATGGCTCATGGGGTGAAGAGCCTTTCCCTGCTTCCTATGCATCAAACTCAGCTTTAGGAGAGAAAAAGACTTTCCATCATTTTTAACAACATCCACCATTCTATTTGCATGTTTTACACTGAGCATTGGGAGAAGGCTGCTATGTAGAAGGGCACAAGGATAGAGAGATGCCCAAATGGAACCTTGTCGGATCTGCTCTCCTTTTGCTCCGTGGAGCTATAGCCCTAGGGTGCAACCTTTGGGGGGAAAAGTATGTCAGCCTCTATCTAGAGCCTCTCACCTACAGTCACTGAAGCTTTTACGTACAGGCTTAACACCTCCACTGCTCCTCAGTCATTGAGCCAGTCCTGGTCATGCCAAGAGGTCTGTCATCTAACTCACTCCACCAACACATAGGTGAGCTCTAAAACCTGTCTTATTGCCATAAATCTGATGTATAGCGTGCCTGGATTTCTTGGTCAGTTTCCCTGCCTAAACCCCGGTCCTTTTCCTGGGATGAGAAGCCAGACTGTTAGGGCCTGAAATGACCAACTGTGGAGCCTTACACCCAGGTCCCTTTTTGCCTTTTATATATTGCTCCATAGTGGAAGGAAGAATCCCGTTCAACTTCCTTTGCTTGACTTCTAAACTTTGCTAATTTCTATTCCAAAATAAGACTTTATATTTGTAAAAACATTCATAGTAGTGCCTTACATCTTGAAAGGGGACGCCAAAATACCTTTGAATTTTCATGTTCTTAACTTTTCAGAGAGGATCATAATATTGGCCTGCCTTACAGAACATTAGGGTTAACTAATTAACATTGAGTAGTACTTTTGAAGTGTTAAATACCATAGAAATGCTAAATAGGTTTATTAGACTTGGAGTCTAAAAGAGGAATGAAACTCCAAACTTCATTTAAATACATGCTTTTATATCATGGGATTTTGTTTTCTCTCTCTCAAGGTAATTTTAAAGAAGGTTATATAGTGGGCCGGCCGAGTGGCTCAGTTGGTTAAAAGTTGGCTTAAGAGTGCAGGCTCTGAGCAACAGGGCCGCCGGTTCAATTCCCGTTTGGGCCAGTGACGCTGTGCTTGAGCTGAGCTGTCGCTGAGCTGCCAACAGGTGGCAGGATGGCTCAGCTGGTGTAACAAGATTGCCTGTTCTATGGTGGGCTATGCCCACCTGCAACTAAGACTGAATTTGGCACCTTGAGCCAAGCTGCTGCCCAGATGTCTCAGTGGATAGAGTGTGCGCTCTTAACAACAAGGCTGCTGGTTCGACTCCGCATGGAATGGTGGCTACACCCACCTGCAACTAAGATTGAACACAGCATCTTGAGCTTAGAGGCCACGAGCTACCTGATGGGAAGCCAAATGGTGACTGGTGCCTCCCACAACAAAGATTAAAGAACAACAACTTGGTTGGGCCCTTCCCCAATTCCCCATCACTGTTCCCCTCTCCCAATTCCCCAATAAAAATCTTTAAAAAAAAGAAGGTTGTGTAGCTACATTAATGGTTCCAAATGGGAAATGTCACAATGAGTTAATACATGGATGTCTAATTTCCCCACCTTTCCTTTCATTGTCTGTTTACCCATAAGATCACATATTCATTCAACACATATTTCCTGGTCACCTCCTTGTTGTCAAGTAGTGAGCAAAGCATTGCAGATACAGTCATGGTCTCTAAACTGTGGGAGAAATAGATAAATGTATTTTCAAGTAAATGTAATAGAAGACAGACTCATTGATCTTACAGAGATGCAGGATGTAAAGGGAAAGCCTGATCACATTCCAACTCAGTACATTTGCATGGGGGATAGGAAACACAGGAAGACTTCATATAGCTAGCTTTGATGGGGCTGTGCTTGAAAGACAAATGAATTTTGATAGACAAAGGGAATAGCATGAGGAAAGTTCATGTGTACCCTTTTTTTTTTAGTTGGAGGAACTATAGTTTAGAGAGGTTATATGGCTGGCTGACCTGGGGTCACAGAGTAAGTCACGTCCTGAGTCAGATTTTGGACCCAACTTTTTTTTCTGATGTTGATTTGCATTGAACTAACTGTGCTCCTTCCCTTAGTGGTAAAGGCAATTTTACTAAATGCCTATTTATCATAATTTGTAATACATTTATAATGGGAAATTGAGATCCCTACACTAAGGTGGTCCAAGGGGAAGGATATTGCATAGAGGCAGAGATAATATACTTGTATACAAAGTAAACATCCGTGGAATGTGGCTGGGATTGAGTGACTGGCCATCTACTTGGCTGTGAAGTGAAAACTATTGGAATTAGTTGGTAGTAAAATTAGATAGTAAGCACATTGAATTAAGAAGGGATGTGAATGTTAGAATAATGAAGTTTTTGTCATGTTGAGCGTGAGGTGTAGCCAAAGGATCAAGTAAAAATAACTAGTGGATAGTGGAAGCCACAACTCTGATTGCCAATGAGAGGACGTCCTGATTGTGGATTTATTAGCATAGAAGTGATATCATAGTCATGAAAATGAAAACTCTGAGGGAAAGGCTGAGAGGACAAGAGCAAAAGAAAAAATTAAGATCCAATGATAAAAGACTGTATGGCATGTTAGCTCAGCCTAATTCTTAGTGTACACATGAGGGAGATTGAGGCCCAGAAAGGAGAAGAAACTTGCCTAAAATTGCCCAGTAAGTCAGTGATCCAGTTGGAGCTGGAACCCCTAACTATTTTCACTCCCAGTCCGTGCTTCTTCCCGGTTTCCTTCCACTAATTCTTATTTTAACCAATTGAGGTGTTCTGCCATAGAGGCCTATAGCTGCTCAAGTGAACTTAGAACTTGAAATGGAAACCAAAATCATGAACAGGAAGACAATAGTGCCGTCCTTATTTTTAATCATTTTCTGCCCAGCAATTCTTAGGTTCATCTCAGAAGCCATGGTCTCTGGGGATCAGAGGACTGCAGGCTCCACATGGGTTCATTTCTCTCTCTGTTTCCTTCCCCCTTAGGTTTGTTTTTGTTAATTTCCTTTCTTGGGGGACAGTTCACTGAGAGACATGGGTATTGCTAGGGAATACTTGGCTCCTTTTTCAAAGTAGATATGTCTCCTTTTCCCCTCAGCTGCTGGGAAACCCTGCCCTGAATACACCCACCACCTCCTCTGCCAGGAGATTGCCTTGGCATGCTTCCTCATCCACATCCCTTCCCTCTGCCATCCCTCCCCCACCAGTGGCACAGAAATTAAAATTCCGTTTTAACCACAATTTATTAATGACTGAATCAGGATTACCCTGAATCAAGGTTCAGTTTAATTTAAATGAATTATTTCAATAGCCTAGCATGGTCAGTACAATTATACCATCTTACAACTAAGGGAATTGAGACACATAAACTTAGGAATTAGGTATCATGATTATAGTAGACAGAATAAGAGCCCTCCAAAGATGTCCATGTCCTACTCTCTGGAGCCTGTAAATATGTTACTATACATGGCAAAAGGGACTTTGCAGATATAATTAAGTTAAGGATTTTGAGACAAGAAGATTTTGCTGAATTATCCAGGTAAACCCAGTATAATCACAAGAGTCCTTAGAAGAGGAAGGCTGAAGGGTTAGAGTTAAAGAAAGCATGATGATGGAAGCAGATAGGTGAGAGAAAGGGAGATAGAAAGCGAAAGCAAGAACGAGAAATATTTCAAGATGCTGTGCCCCTGGCCTTAAAGATGGAAGAAGGGGCCACACACCAGGCAAGTGACCTCTGGAAGCTGGAAATGGCGAGGAAGTAGATTCTCCCCTAGAGACTGCAGAAGGAACATCACACTGTCAACGTCTTGATTTTAGAATTTCTAACCTCCCAGACTGTAATGTAGTAAATTTGGGTTATTTAGAGTCACTAAGTCTGTGGTAATTTCTTATAAAAGCAATAGGAAACTAGTACAATAAAGTCACACAGCAGGCCATTTTCTCCCGTGATCTCCATGTTGCCAGATGTAAAGAACACCTCTCTGAGTGGAGTCGATGGAATTGTGATAGATATGTATGATATCGGGGGAGGGGGCGGTTGATTGGGGCACGGGGGCTGTCACTTTGCGAGGGGTGAAAAGCATAACTATTGCATTGTTTGGTGCACCTAAAACTAATAATCAAAAAAAAAAAAAAGAATGCCTCTTTGCACTCATGTAACCGAACCTGCCTTGCTGGACACTGTTGACTACTTGTTTCTTTGTGACTATTTTCTTCACTTCTTAGCTACCATACACTCCTTCATCTCTTCCTGCTTCTCTGATCATTCTCTGTCAGTTATGGGATCCACCTCATCTTTATTGCATCCTAAATATTTCTCTTTCCTTTACATCCCTTTTTTCCATCTCTTCCCTTCTCTGTACACTGTCCCTGAATAATCCCATTCACCCCTCATGCTTCTACTTTTCACCTGTCTGCTAATAATCCCAATGATGTCCGTCCTCTAAACTTTAGACTGCGTATTCAGATCTATACCCTTGGGGAACTGAAAACCAGACAGAGAAAATCTTAAACACAGCTGTAGATAAAAGACCAATAATCTTCCAAAATGCAATAGATATAACCCTTCAATAGATATGATGAAAATCAGAACACAGTAAATTGACATCTTTAAAGTGCTGAAAAGAATAAAAAACAAAACTAGAATTCTATTTCTAGTGGAAATATCCTTCGAAAATGGAGACAAACAAAATCTGAGAAAAGTCACTGTTTGCAGACCTGCACCACAAATATACCGAAAGAAGTTCTTCAGGCTGAAGAAAAAGTGACCTCGGATGCTTTTCTGCACTTTGACTATGAATTCCTAAGGGTGGTTTTCTTTGTATTGATCCTGCTTGAGCCTCTTGAGTCAGTGAATAAACATCTTTCATAAATTCTCAAAAAGTCTCAGAACTAATGAAAGGTATAAAAAGCAATAGAAAAGGGTAAATATATGAGAAAAAAAGATAATGATTATTTAAAATAATAGTGATAATGTTCTCGGGGTTAATAACATAGATAGAAGTAATGTATTTGACAATTGTAGTACAAATGGTAGAAGGGAATAAATGGAATTAAACAATCATAAGATTCTTGAATTTTTGTTAGGAAGCGGACGTATGTAAAAATTGACTTAAGTTTTTTGTACTTTACTGTATGCAAGTTATCTTCAATAAAAAAGAAAAAAGTGAAAAGTAACTGTTGATATAGCAAGAGAAAGGTATGGATAAGTTCCTTGAGATTATTTGTGCATGGGATTCAACTTGACAGTATTCACCCTATCTTCTTCTTACATGCCTAACTTAAGGCCTGTATAACTATTCACTTGTTCATTTGTTCATTCATTCATTCATTCATTCATTCATTCAACAAATATTCATTGAGATTCCCACTATTTGCCACTCACTGTGATAGGCATTGGATAAATAGAAAGATTGGGACTAATGTTAGAAGTGTTCAGAAATGAATAAATTATAGTGGTCAGTGAAGGCTTCTGAGTAGAGGAGAAGCTAATTGGAGCTAAACATTAGTGATTTGTGCAGTGATCATCTTGGTGGATGTAAGGATGGAGGGACGGGGTCAGATAATGTGATTTTTCTCTTGGTTCTATACTGCCTAAGGTCACTTCTATATGCTGACTCTTCTAGGACTCACTTTAAGGAGCCAAATTCAGCACTTTCTAATGCACTTTAAAATGTGGACATTTGGAAGGTCCTCCAGGCGACCTTGGTGCCAAAAGGAAAGGAATAGTTTGTATATCCTCTTTTTCTCTCTCTAATAAAGTAAACCAAAGTGGCTTAGGTTTGTTAGAATGTAAGTTGTGACTCAGGCTGCCTGAAACAGTGCCAGACTCTGTCAGATAGTGACTCGGATGCCGTTAGGGTATTGGTCCCTGGGCTCAACCCAGTGCAGTGGATGTGGGATCATAGCCAAGAGGTGAGATGAGTTTTTTGTTGATAAAGCGACTCTGCAGTTCTTCTTTCTTCTGTCATGATGGAGAGGTTAAGAAGGTATTCTCTGATGATTAGTGCTGTTGGAAAGAAATTACTTTGGGGGTATATTTGGGTTAATTTGCCTTTCTGCAGGTCTCTCCCTTAAATTAACAATCACTTATGATATTGGAACATATAGAAGTTCAAGATAAGAAGTACTGAATTATGAAATAAAGTCATTAATTCATTCATTTATCCAGTTAACATTCACTGTGTTCCTAATCTGTGTCAGGCACTGTTTTAGTTATTGGGGATATAAATATAATTAATTGTGGTTTTGACTAACTCTACATTTATAGGCACAAAGAAAAATCAATTAAAATGATGTGAGTTTTATGAGAATTCATTATGAACTGTATGTGAATGGGACACAAAGGAAGAAAGAACTAATTCTACCTGAGGAAGCAGGAAGGCTTCATTGACAGATGTCATTTGAATGGGATCTAAAAGAAGAATTTGGGATTCCCCAGGCCTTGGGGGCCATTCAAAGGTGACGGAAACAGCAGGAGCAAAGATATGAAGGTTTAAAAATCTCCTATCTGTCAAACTATAGGTAATCTAAGATAAGGGGTGTGCGCCAGGAAGTTACAGGCTCTAAGAATTAAGACTGACATGAGGTGGAGCTCAGTTGTCAAGAGCCCTGAAAGGCATTGCAATGATGAACTATCTATGATGAGAGTCTTTACTGAACAACCCAAAATGTTTCTTTTCTCAGGATTTTAAGCGTTTAGAAAACAGTTAACTAGGTAAAGAGAGATATACAACAAACTATAATTAATTTAGTAATATACCCCCAGTATAATTGATTTTAAAAATTTTATTGTGAGAAATTGAAAAGATGTAGGAAAATGCAAAGATCAACATTGTAAACATGTGTGGTTCCCACCCAGAATTAACAGCCATTAATATTTGCTTCCATATTTGTTTGCTTCCAGTTTTTAAATTTTTTTTTTTTTAAGGAAGCGGGGGTATTGCAGATTGTATTGATTTTCTCAGGCTGCTGAAACGAATTCCACAAACTGGACGGCTTAAAACAACAAAAATATATTCTGTCAGAGTTACAGAGGTCAGAGGTCTAAAATTAACATGAAATCAAGGGCCACGCTCACCATGGAGGCTCTGGGGGGAGAATCCTCCTCCCTCTTCCGGCTTCTCGAATCCCCAGGCCTTCCCTGGCTTCTGCAACTGACAACTATGTCACACCAATCTCTGTCTTCCTCTTGACATAACCTTTTCCCTTCTGTGCGTGTTTTCTCCTGTTTCTTATAACGACACTTGTTAAATTTAGGACCAACTGGGTAATCCTAATGATTCTATCTCAGGATTTTTAACCTAATTACATCTGCAAAGACCCTTTTTCCAGATAAGATAACATTCATGAGTTCTAGGCAGTTGGATGTGGACATAAATTCCAGGGGAACAGCATTTAACCGAACACGTAGACATAGCTAAAATCCATTTTATTCAAAAAAGCAAGTCTCACTTCTCATCCCCACTCACTAAAGGTCCTATGTTACCTTCTTGTCCATTTTTATATTGTTTTTACATCATTTATTTTCATCTATGTAAAGTCATCTAGTAGTTTTTCTATGTGTGCATGTTTTGGATTTATAAAAATATCATCCTGTACAATTATTCTGAAATTAGCCTTTTTATCTCATGTTATATTTCTGAATAGTTTGAATAGAACTGAATAGTTTGGGTAACTAACAGTAGCTATATTGTTAACAACAGTGAATATTCCTCTTAGTTAGTTTTTTATTAGTCAGGGTGAGCTGTGTCCCCCGAATCTCAGTGATTTACACACCATATGTTCGCGTCTCACTCCTGCTGTACCGCCAGCCTAGATCGGTGGCCTGCTCTGCTCTTCAGGTTCACTCAGGGCCCCGGTTAGAGAGGTTTCGCCATCTTGGCAGCACAGCATCTGAAAACCAAGGCTTCTCACCACAGCAGGAGAAAGGAAAGCTGTAGGGTTTCACACAAGCAGTTAATTGCTTCAGTGCAGAAGTGTCATTTTCATTCATGAGTTATTGGCCAGAACGATCATATGACCCCACCTGGGTGTAAAGTAGGTGTAGAGGTATGTCCAGAAGGAAATCCAGTGAGCAATAGAAATCTCAGTCCCTTTGCTATCATCTCGGCACGTGAATACCACATTATAAACCTATTCCCCTATTGATAGACATTAAGGAAGTTTCTAAGTTTTCGACATTGCAAATAATGCTGCACTGACATTTGTATGTGGTGATTTTTGTTCATATGTGAACACCTCTCCAAGTCATATACCTGGAGTTGGGGTTGTTGGGTTGTAGGTTACGCATGTTGTAATGGGTTGTTAGTTTCTATTCTCACCAGAAGTATATGAGAGTACCATTTTCCCTACATTTTTACCAGCCTTTAGCATTGTCATACTTTCTAATTTTCAGCAATTTGATGGTTGGTAAAGGTATCTCATTTTAATCTATGGTTCCCTGATTGCTAAGTTTAATATATAGATAGATAAATTTTTTTCAATTTTACTTAGTCAACCAATATTTATTGAGCACTTACTATATACCAGAAGCTGTGCTAGAGAATAGGGGTATAGCATTAATCCCCAATTTCAGGTAACATATTTGATCCTGGGATGTGGTAGAAGGCAGGAGGGATCAAGTTGGTTCTGCAGGTCCCGACAGATTCGAAATGGAGGTGACCTCAGAGACAGCACTCATGGGTATGCTTACGCTATCATCTGAAGGTAGAAGTTGTTTATGCTGAGCCACTCTCCTCCCCAGATGTAATTATGTATTGGGGGGGTGATGAGGGGGTGTTTCTCCGCATATTGAGAATCAGCTGAGGGTAATTTAAACCCCTGCTCTATCTCTTGTGGAATTCTAAGAGCTGCACGAGGTGTGTGTGCTGTTTCCTTGGGGAAGAACTCACATTTCCATGTTCATCTCTGCCTCTGGGTTCTTACTTGTATATTCCGCCTCTTTTCACACTGCACTGAATCAGATGTAAAATTTCCCTTCTCACTTTACACACCGTGGCAGAGATTGCTAGTTGCCTACTTTACTATTCTCGTCTTCTTCTCCCTTAACAGTAAAACCCCTATTTTATTTGTGTACATCACTCCCTAGGGGAAATAAAACCCTGCAATCTCCATACTGTCTTCGGGCTAGAGAAATGTAAGAAGAGTGTGCATATTATAGGAAGCAGGTGCCTTAAAGGGGGAGTCATGGCATGTTCTGTCTTTCTCTTTCCTGAAGGCTGGGATATAGAACATATTGGCTGGAGTTAGAGCAGCTGTGAGATACCGTAGGTGAACTGTGACACAGCATGCTGAAAATGATGGGTAGCAAAATAGAAAAAGACTAGGTTTTGATAATGGTAGTCATCATACCATTCCTGGAGTACCTAATTCTAGATTTCTTTTATGTGAGAGAAAAATAAACTTTTACTGTATTTAAGACATTGCACTTATTTTTTTGTTTGTCACAGCCATACATATTTTTAATAATACAAACACATACACGTTATATTCAAGCAGCGTGAGTCTCCTAAAGTATTTATTAAGTGTATTAGAGTTAGTTGAAGTGGGAAGTGTTGGAGAAAGGATTTACATCACAAAAAATAAAAACCAAACACTTTCTTGTCTTAAAATATTATTCAGTCACCCCACAACAAGGGAATTATTAGACTCTTAACTGCATATAACTTCCCTTACCTGTACTTACACAATCTGTATAGTTTTTTTTCTGTCTACTTGGGTGCAAAACTCAAATTCCTCTCATTTGCTGATGTTGAACCCACAGCTATCTAGTTTTTTTTGCTTGGGCTTTTGCCATCCATGTTTTACATACACCCAAACTTATTTCTTTTCCCAAACATGAAAGGGAATCTGATGCCAGTTTAATAGTGCAATAGATAAAAATTTTTATCTCATTGTACTTTAATAATAATAGTAACTAACATTTACTGAGTACTTACTATGTGATAGGCACCATGTTATGTTCTTTACATTATCCTTTTTCACTTTTAAAAGCAACTATATTGAGGTATGATTGACATAAAATAAATCACACACATTTAAAGTGAACAATTTGATGTTTTGACATATGCACATTTATGAAACCATCTTCTGTCCAGTCAACTACTACTGTTTAACTCACTATAAATTAGTTTTTGGTTTTCTGGAGTTTTACATAAAGGGAATCACACAATATGTACTCTTTTGTAATATTATTTTATTTATTTTTTTTTTAATTTTCAATTACACGTGACATTCAGTATCATTTTACATTAGTTTCAGGTGTACTATGTACTCTTCTTTACTGGGTTTTTCTTTCACTCAGCATAATTATGTTGAGATTCATCCATGTTGCATGTATCACTATTTCATTGCCTTTTATATATTTTATGCATATATTCTATTTTATATATAATATATTATATATTATATAGAAACATATCATACTTTGTTTACCTTTTCACCTTTTGATAGACATCTGAGAGCCTCCCACCAGATTTTAGTTATTACAAATAAGGCTACTATGAACATTCATGTATAAATCTATGCAAGTGTGTATGCTTTCATTTCTTTTGGGTAAATACCTAGGAAAGGAATAACTGGATCAGATGCAGGTGGATGTTTAGTTGTTTAAGAAACTGCCAAAATGTTAATGGTTGTACATCTATTTTCATGACCAATGCTTCGTTGCACTGACCTCCACTGTCTTGAAAACCATTGTTTCATATATTTTGTCCTATAGTTAGTTTCTTCGTGCAGGAGTATAAATCTGGTTTCTGTTACTTCAACTGGGACTGAAGCAGAGATTTATTTCTATCTCATATACTGCTCACAACCACCATGTAATATAGGCAGTTTTGTTATCTCCATATTAGAGACACAGAAACTGCTTTTTTTTTTTTTTTTAAGCTGAGCCATCCTGCTACCTATTGGCAGCTCAGCGGCTGCTCAGCTCGGGCTGGACTCGAACCGCTGTTGCTCAGAGCTCAAACTCTTGAGCGAGCTCTTAACCAACTGAGCCACTCGGCCGGCCCTGAAACTGCTTTTTCTTAACCACACGTTTGTGTCCCTACTGTTCATTTGTTCATTTAGTCAGTCAGTGTTTCAGTCGTTGCTCATTGCTGTGTACCAGAAACTGTAATTAGGTGCTGATGATAGGGAAGGATAAGAAGAAATTTTCATTTTAGGGGTATCACTCCTAAATATATCAGTAGAGGATATATTAGAAAGTATGAGATAAGAGGCAGATGCAATAATCTGTAAGAGAAATGGTGAGAAGAATTAGTGGCAGTGGCAACAGGATGAAAATAAGTCTTCACACACGTTTATGTATTCAGGAAGTACTGGTACATAGACTTATGGAGTAGCAGCTGCTTACCATGCATGGACCCAAAACTTGTGTTTGAATTAACTGGACAATGTAGCAGTTGAATGGAGATGGATGATGTCCATACTCATTCATTCCTTCCCTTCTTCAGCTAGCCATTGGAGAGAAGAAGCACTTAGCAAAACAAACTGTTTGCCAACAGGTAAGTAAAGCTAGCATCTTTGATTCTGTTTCAGTTAGGGGCCGGTTTCCCTGAAGATTTCTTACTTGCATTAGGTCACTACTATTAAACCACTTATATCCAAAATGTAACCTAAAATAGAATCAGGAAGAGAATGAAAAAAATAATATTTTAGAAGAGTATACAATAGCATGGCAAAATGCTTTGTATTTTTTGTTAGGTGACAAAAACGTTTATCTTTGGCACAAAATATATCAATGTTACATTAAAGTGATAAAATATATCAACGTTAGACATTTGGACCATATTTCATTTTTTCTTTCTACTTGCCCACCTTTATGTAAACATGATAGATCCTTGTTATTCTAGATCTCTGTGGCCACCGCCCTCCTTAGCCAGCTTCTGAGTCCTGGCCCACTATATCCAGCTCCATCTCAAATCCCACAGAACTTGGTGTGATAGTGAAATAGGGGAATGTTTAAGAGCATCTGGATCAAACAGAGTTGGGTTCATACCTTCATTTTGCCATTTACTAGCTTTGCATATTTGGACAAGTTAGTTAACCTCTGTAAGTGTCAGCTTTTCCACCAGTAACATGGGCTGGAAATATTGATTATATTGAATTCTCGTGAGAATTAAATGAGATCATGCACATAAAGTGCTTAGCATAGTCCATACATACTTCATAAATGAAAGATGTTATTATTTTCTTACAATTAGGGAAAAATCTAACCTTGAATTTCCCCTTGAAATCAACTCTTGAAGGTATGGTGTTGACATAGCCTTGGATGGCAATTAGAACTCAACTCTCCCTCTTCTTTCTTCTCTCTCTAAATCTTGGTTCAGTTTATGACAATGGGACAAAATGGAAAATGTAGGCAGAATCACATATCACAAAGGAAAATTAATTTTGTGCAGGCAAGGCACTTCTAAGACAATGCATTTCCAAATGGCTCAGGAACACAGCTCCATGTATAGGACCAGACTCATTATGTCAGTGTGGCTCTATGGTCTCGTGATGAAGAATACCAGCCAAGAAGCCAGGTTGCCTGCTTTTCAGTCTGGCTTATGAGCTCTTAACTTGTAAAAATTATCTAAACTCTGTGCTTCAGTTTCCAACTCTTTGGGTTAAGAGGATTAAATTATTTTATGTGTGTAAAATGTTTGCAGTAGTGCTTGGCACACAGTAAGCCCCAAGTGTGTACTGTCATCATCATCATCATCATCATCATCATCACATGACCACCATTTGCATTTAAATATGCATGTAAATATTAAAATATCATTTGCAATTAAATGCATTTATGTTTTTGTCCACATAGTCATAGTGGGATGAATAGAAGTTTTATTCGTATTTTATAGTTGAGGAAACTGAGGCTCAGGAAGATTAAGTAACTTGCCCAAGATCACACAGCTATGTGAAGGTATTATATATACAATAGAAGAAGCCCTTACACATAATAAGCTTTCAATAAATATCACTATGTGAAAAGTTGGAATTTGATCCCAGGTCTCCATAAACCAAAAAACACCTTTTTTGGGGGGCACTCCACAGAACTAATCAGCTAGCTCTATTTTTTATTTTGTTGGCTAATCAGTTTTCTTGCACTTGCCCAATGACATCGAATCGTTCCTCATCTGGAAATGTAAGAAAATATATTATCATAGTTTATAATTAACTAATTGACTCTTTATGTGGTTTTAATTTGTTTTTGAGATAAAGAACTAGAAAGTGAAGTAAAATTATATCTACACAAAAATCCTGATAAAAGCAAGACATACGCAGTAATTATACTATTAGGTGAAGCTGACATCTTTACAAAATTCAGTGTTATATTACCCTGTATTACGGGTGTTAGATTTTGAAGTGGGTGTTTCAAATGTCTGCTTTTAATTATCACTGTGTAAGTGAAGCAACACTCAGACTTCTGCCTGCTCTTTTCTGTCTGCTTGGATTTATTTGGAGATTGTTTTCTTAATTGCCTTGAGACATTCATGGTCATAGAATCCAAAGCCTAGCCAGGCTAGCCATTGTTTATTGTATAATTCTGGGATCTCTAAGCCTATTACCCACTTCCTCTCGGCTCTGGATATAACATCTCAGTGGAGATAAATGGACTTTGGTCCATTTGGCCCCGTAATTCTCAGCTCCCTTTATAATGATGATGGTGATATACATATGATTGCTAATATTTATTGATCATTTATTTAATATTTTCATTCTACATAGATGCACACTGAGGCTTAGGAAGGCAAAGTAGCTAGCTCAAGGTGTAGCCAGGACGATTCCAGAACCTTTTTTCTTAGCCACTACATTGTATTTTTTCTTATAACAAATGCAATGCATATTACCTGTGGAAATTATAGAAAATATAGATAACCAAAATGAAGAAAACAAAAATTGCTTATAACCCAATTAAAAAGAAATAACCACTGTTAGCATGTTGGCATCATTTTACTTGTTTCTCTCCACAGCTAGCTAGCTAGCTATAGAGATACATAGAGATAAGAAAAGAGAAATTGAATACATTTATTTTTTCTTAAAAATTAGACAATATGAAAACTATTTTGTAAACCCGCTTTATCTTCCACTTGGCAATCCAGTATAAATATTTTCCACAGATTAAATATTTTTGTATAAGACTCTTTTAAAGGAATCTCAGGAGATCATTGGATGCACAATATTTTATTGTATTAATCCCTTAAAGTTGGACAATTCAGTTCTGTAATAAACAGTACTGCAATAAACGGTTTTGTGTTCACCTTGATTATTTTGTTAGGCCAAATTCCCAGATGTGGAATTGAGGATACGTATATTTAAAACACTTTGGAGCCATATTAATAAAATCCCTGCAAGCTTTGTTTTTTTATATCCTCTTCAGCAGTGTATAAATGTGCCAGCCTCCCTGATTGCTTTCAAAACTAAGTAATGACCTTGTATTAATGATTTAACTTTATTTACTGGCTAGGTTAGACATTTTTAGTAAGAGTAATGGTGATTTATAGTTTTGTTTTGATTATTTTTTCTTTTGCAACTTCCCTGTTCATGTTCTCTCCCCCTCTCTCTCTGCTTCTCTCTCTCAATGATTTTTTGTCGTTGTTATTGTTTTTGTTATGAGAACTTTTTATTTAAAATTAACAGACATTTTTCTTTGCTAGCAGTTTTAGGTTTAGCAAAAGAA
This sequence comes from Hipposideros armiger, assembly GCF_001890085.2. Lineage (NCBI taxonomy): Eukaryota > Metazoa > Chordata > Mammalia > Chiroptera > Hipposideridae > Hipposideros > Hipposideros armiger. The sequence continues at coordinate 949,760 of NW_017731611.1, read as the reverse complement.
TGAGTGACTAGTAGAGAGTTATCATATATCCCCTTGCCACACCCTACAAATTCCCCTATTATATGACATCTTGTATTACTGTGATATGTTCATTAGAAGGTTTCAATATTGATAAAATTACTATTAACTAATGTCTATTAGTTCACTTATATATTAGGATTCACTCTTTGTGTTGTATGGTGGATATGGTGGATAATGACAGGTATCCACCATTACAGTTTCACACAGAATAATAGTTTCACACAGAATAACAGTTTCACTGCCCTAAAATCCCACTGTGCTCCACCTACTCATTTCTCTCCTTCTCTTCTCCCAGCCCCGGGGGTCATCGATCTTTTACTGTCTGCATAGCTTTGCCTTTTTCAGAATGCCATGTAAACGGCATCATACAGCATGTAGCCTTTTCAGATTGGCTTCTTTCACACAGCAATGTGCATTTAAGTTTCCTTCATGTCTTTCAGGACTTGATAGCTCATATGCTTTTATTACTGAACATTATCCCATTGTGTAGATTGCCATAGATTATCTGTTCACCTACTGAAGGACATCTTGATTGCTTCCAAGTTTTGGAAATTATGAATAAAGCTTCTATAAACGTGTGTTCGGTTTTATATGGACATACACTTTCAGCACATTTGGCTAAATACCAAGGATCATGATTGGTGGATCATATGGCAAGAATACCTTTGGTTTTGTAAGAAACCACCAAATTGTCTTCCATAGTGGCTGCGCCATTTTTGCATTTTCAGCTGCAATGAATGAGAGTTCCTGTTGCTCCACATCTTAACCAGCATTTGGTGTCCTAAGTGTTCTGGGTTTGGGCCATTCTAATAGGTGCATGTTGGTATCTCATTGTTGTTTTAATTTGCAATTCCCTAATGACATGATATTGAGCATCTGTTTATATGCTTATTTGCCATCTGTATCTTCTTTGGTGCCATACCTTTTCAGATTGCTAGCCTATTTTTAAATTGGGTTATTATTTTCTTATTGTTGAGTTTTAAGTTCTTTGTGCATTTTGGATACCAGCCCTTTTTCTGATATATACTTTGAAATAATTTTCTCCAATCTGTGACATATCTTTTTGTTCTCTTAAGTGAAAGGTTTTTATATTGAGTAAATTAACTCTTTTTCTGTTTTATAGAATTGCAGGTATTTCCATTTGTTAATTACCTTTCAGTTTTCTTTATAGTATTTTTGATGTTTGGAAGTTTGAAGTTTTGATCTTCAAATTATCAGACCCATAAATTGTATGTGTGTGTGTGTGTGTGTGTGTGTGTGTGTTATTTCTTTGTGGTTAAACAAAGACATACCCTTTCCTTTCAAGAGTATGTAACTTTAATTATACTCTCTTAAGGGCTCTATAGCTTGGCTTGGCTTTTTCTTTTCTTCCTCTCTTTGTCGTGCTTTTCCTCCTCTTCCGTCTTCTTCTACGTCTAATCTTTACTTTGGTTAACAAAGTTAGACAGAGGGACCTGTCTAACTTTTCAACTTCACTTCTTTCTCAATGATTTGCCAGTTATCCAACATTATTTGTTTAAAATTTTATTCTTTCTCCATGGAAACCTTATTTTGTATCATATTGGTTAATTCTTTCATTATCTTAGATCTCTAGAATATAAACTTTTTGAGAAAAGGAACTTCATGTTCCTATTTCTCTGTATTCACAGAACCTAGAATAGGTTCTGGCACACAGTAGACATTCAGTAAATTTTTGTTGGATAATAAGTGAATGAATGAGTTCTTTAGGACTTTCTGTACTGTTCCATTTATAGCTACTTCTGTACTTTTAGAATATTGTTTTAACACCTGTAAGTTTGTAATATATTTTATTATTTGAATATAAGCTTCCCTTTATTAAAAAACTATTGTGGACTGTTCTCTTGTGTTTTAAAAGATGATTTTTGGAATTGCTCTTTCACATTCTAAAAATGTCCTTGGCATTTTCATTGAAGTTGTATTAAATCTAGAGAATAATTTGAGCAGAGTTGACATATAATAATATACTTTCTAGCCAGGAACATGGCATGTTTCATCTTTTTCTATACATACTAGAATTTGGGTAACTATTTACGCGGGTTCTTCATTTTTTGTTAAGTTTATTTGGGGATAGTTTCTATTTTTATTGCTATTGAGCATAAGATTTTTTTTTCTATTATGTTTTGAACTTGGTTTTACTGATATATGGGGAAGCTAGGTATTCTCGTATGTAAGTTCCATTTAAATCACAGGGTTTTTTTTTATAAGACATTTAAGCGATGTTTCTGGTAACTATAAACAGCATTCAGTACCCTTGCATAATATCTCTGTATCCTTCATCCTTTAGAGACAATGAGAAGAATTGAAAAAGACCTTAGAAACATGAGTTTTGAATTAAAACACTCACCTCTGTGACATGGCAAATCATGTAAGCATTACTGAGTCTCAATTTACTAATATGTAAGGTGAGAATAATAATGTGAGGACTCAACAGAAATAATGTTCGTCATTTTTTAAATCAATGATAGCATCACGTGGCAATACTGATGGCTATTTATTATTAATTTTGGGCCTAAATAATCATTTTTTATTATACAAGCAACAAGCTTATGAAGTAGATTCTATTATTATGCCAACTTTCATATGAGCATTTGGAGGCTTAGAGAAGTTTTCAGAGGTAATATAGTATAGTGGTTAATGAGGGGGAGTTTCGGAGCCTGGCTGCCTGGTTTAAATTCCAACTCCCCAACTTACTATATGACCTTGGACCCATTTCATAACCTCTCTGAACATCAGTTACCTTATTCATAATATGGGGGATAATAATAATGTGTACTACAGAAAATTTTTTTTTCTGAGGTACTCTTTGAGGTGTTTAAAATGGTGCCTGACATAGAGAAAGGGATAAATAAATAGAGCCAACTTAACAGCCTGTGTGTGCTTTCTCCATTGAGGCCAGAAATTCTGTGATAGAGTCAGGTGCATGGCAGGATCAACCTAATGGCTTAAAGGAATGCCACAGGATCAGAATCTCTCTCCCCTAATCAAATTCTGCTTATCCTTCAAAGTTTATTTTATGTAAATAGATTAAAGAGAGGCTTATATGCTTCCATTGATCATGACCACAATGTAGATAGCATTTTCTGATCAGTTAGAGCAAAGTCTGAACAGCAGCCCCGTATCTCTTCAGTTCTTGCCTCCCACATCTAATCTTTTAGAAAATCCAATTGGCTTTTCCACCAATACTGCTGGAGTCTGAACCCCTGGCACCGCTCATTTGGATTACTGCAGCCGTCTCACAACTGGCCTTTCTGCTTCTACTGTTGTCTCCCCATATCTGTTGCTAAAATAGTAGCCAGGACCGTCCTTTCAAAACATAAGTCAGATCGTGTCATACCTCTGCTCAGAACTCTCGAAAAACTTTCCACTTTACTCAGCATACAAGAATCTTAAAGTAATTTAAAACAAGCTACTTAACCTGTCCCCCTGTCCTCTCTGACCTCATCTCTGCTACTTTGTCCCTCGCTCGCCCTATTCCTGCCACATTGGTCCCTTGCTCTTCCTTGCTTATTCCATACATTGTTCTGTCTACTCTCTGTGTCTGGAAGACTTTTTCCTCAGATACATCTTGGGCCAACGCCATTCCCTCATTTAAATCTTCGCTGAAAATTGACCTTCTCATGAGGATTTCTTTGACCTCTGTGTTATGTAAAGGCAACTTTTCTACTCCCAGTTTGTTCCCCACACTCATTCCCTGTGCCGTTCTCCACTGTTTGTCATAGCACTTAATTTTTTAAGTCTATTTTGTTCACTGACCCGGTACAGCGTATGTGTAGGTCCCTATTATTTAGTATTGATTTTGGTAGTGCATTTGTTTGCATTATAGAATAATGAAATTATTGGATTTAATAGTCACAAAAGGGTCATCTAATACAAACTTTGTGTTCCAGTAAAGTTAAAAAGGCCTGTAATTTTATTTATTTATTATTTATGTCTACCACTTCTAGAAAGTGGTGTTAAGATACATTAAAAACAATGAAAAAAACCCAACATCAACAGCACCCCCGTAACGATATAACAGGACCACGGAAACAAGGATACAGTAACCAGAGGGAAGCAATGGAAGGAAGAGTAGGCTGAAAACTGAGCTGCGCTTCCCGGGAGCCAAGACAACGGCGGGACTGTGTTGGATTAGGTAGTTCTTCGTAAAACATGGTCTCCAGATCATCAACCCCAGAATTATCAGAAGTGCTTGTTTCATATAGATTCCTGCTCCACTCCAGACACACTGTATCAGCATATTGTGTTGGTCGGATACATGTGGGAGTCTTCATTTTTCACAAGCTCCTCAAGAGATTCTTATTCACATTAAAATTTGCAACCCACTGCCTTAAGAGGTACGTGTCCATAAGAGATTCTGAGCAACATAATACACATTGTCATCAGCAGTAGGAAAGGGTTTACAATAACAATTAATTTTTGCAAGCTAAGTAATTTTCCAAAGCTTACACAGAGTGTTGAGCCTAGACTAGAACTTGTTTCTTACCTTTCAGCTGTTTGTGTTTTCTGCTCCACCTGGGCTAGTCATCACAGGGGACTCCCCACCCCACACCAGTCAGGCAATGGTGACTGGATTGAGTTGATTGACATCAGCCTGTGAGTACGTTTATACTCAAAAACCCTCCTGTACCCAGTCTATGAAATAGTCCCTTATACTCAAGTAATCCACAGTCTGAGAAGCATAACCTGAGTGCCATTGCTCTGACTCAATAAGATAACCTGTAGAAAGTGCCTCCCACATGGCCTGGTACCCAATGCCCAGGACAGTGGATGTCCCTTTGTATTTCCCCTGCCTTCTGCTGACTCCACACTAAACTTCAGCCTTTTTGCATCACTTGCCATTCACAGTATATATCCCATACATTCTTTCTACTCTACCTTTTCTTATTCTGTTCTCTACACCTGAATTGTCCCCAACCCTAAGTGTCCTAGCTGAATACGTTTTAACAACAATTGTTAGAAGAAAAAACGTTGTTCTGTTACCAGTCCTTTGTCTAGTATAAAGGACCCTGGACAAAGAGGAGGAAGACTTGGGATCTGGTGCCAGTTCTGTATCTGTCGTGTGACCTAGGGCGTATTCTGTTCTCTGGGTGCTGATTTACCAGCTGTTAGAATGAAAGGACTAAGCCTTCTCCTAAGATCTTTCCCAGCTATAATATCCTGGGAGCATACCTTTTCTTACGTTTTGCTTCTTTCTAGAACTCTCTGATGCCTTTGTTATAGTGAAATTTACCAATTATTACATAGACATTAAAGACTATCTGATGTTTCTACATTTGAAATCACCCAAATACATGTACAAATATCTGACATGTATATTTTTGTCTAACATAATCGGTAGAACATTTAGCTACACTGTTTTTGTCCCTTTAAATCACTTAAGTATAATAAAATTAAAATTAATTTTAGTTGTGTATGGGTCTTAAGACTAGTATGTATGCACAGATATGTGTCTTATCAGACTGGGGAGGTTATTCTTAAATTCATTTTTTTTATTTGCTGGAGAGCCCCCAGCAGGAATGAAAGAAATATTGTATCTCCTGCAAACAGAATGGCTGGCTCCAGAGGCAGCTATGCATCTCTGAATCATGATAGCAATGCACATGGAGAACCTAGCGAGTTGTTAGGCTCGTAGACTAGCACGTAGGCACTCACAGAGTAAGTCTGGGGAACATAAATCCATTTGTGTGATTTATTGTTTAGGTATTTTACTTGCAGTATCTCTAATCTTCCCATTAACCCTAGTAGGTTGGGATCATTCTTTTCTCTTATATTACAAATGAGGAAGCGGAGGCCAGATTATATATGGTGAAGTAAGAATGCTGACCCAGGTCTGTTTCTCTCCAAAGAGTGTATGTTCTTTCACCTCATTAGATGATTTTAGAGTTTATCAAATAGACTAAGCTGTATCTCCCTACTGAGGGCCTGGGTGTTAGCTAGGAGTGGTCAGTGGCAGAGACAATGGTTTCTGGATGAGCCTTCAGACTTGACATATATGGAAATTCCCATTTGTCACAAAAGGATGCATTACAAAACAGCCAGGTTCAAGAGTACATGGGATCTCCCTAACAAGACATGAGTCCATCTGGCCCCCTAAAAAATATTTACAACATTATTGATTATATTCCCCAGACTGTCTTGTCTATTCCTGAGGCCATATTGTAGTTACCAATTTGTATTGTCTCATCCCTTCCCCTTCTCCTTCATCCCCACCCCCTCCCAACTAGCAATCTTCAGTTTTTCCACTGTATTTTTGAAGCTGATGTTGAATAATATTGTATGTCAACTATAATTATATATACATATAGTCACGGGATGTGGAGTAGAGTGTGGGAATGGAGTCAGTGGAATTGTAATAGATAAGTGTGATATCGGGGGTGGGAGGGCAGTAGATTGGGGAGGGGGATTGTTTCTGTGTGAAGGGTGAAAAGCATAACTATTGCATTGTTCTGTACACCTGAAACTAACAATAAAAAAATAAAAACTAAAAAACTAAAAAAAAAAAGAGTACATGGGAGTCTCTTTCCAGAGAAGTTCTTCTTTCTCAGCCTTATTTGGTACTGAATATTCATACTCCCAAACTGTGAATTTGGGGATATTCAAACAGAATCGCCACATTTGAGGCAGCATGTGTAGTGGAGAGAGTAGTGGATCTGATTTTATTTTGCCCTCATGCAAGTTACCTAAACTTGCTTAGCCCCCACTTTCTCATCTGAAAAATGGGGTAAACAATAAGAATGATGATGATGAAAATTGTCGTTGTATCCCCACTAGATAGACAGTAATACTAAGTTTCCTGAGAAACTGGATTAGAGATGGAGCTCTCCTCTGTCCCCAGATATGCTTCTGGAAGAATGGTCACAGCCTGGAGGAGAGGACCATATGTGCCATGTGACCTCAACGTCCGAATAGACTGGGGATAGGTAGCTGATCCAAGCTGAACCAGTCACATTTTCCCTCCCTGGAAATTAGAGAATTCATTGGTTGACTGTGTGAAGTAGGTAGAACATCTGTTTGATTTGGGCCAGAAGCCTCCCTTTTGTAAAGGCTATGCTGCTCACATGCAAGTGGATGAGATAAAAGCCTTTTGAAGATAGAGAAGAATGAAACATGTGGAAATGATGGACTGTGAGTTAAGAAAGAGACAGAAACTACCTGACTATCCCAATAACCATGAAGCCCATTTGGGGGGCCCCTGATATCTATAACATGCTTATAATAAACCCCGCTTTTCTTAAGGAAGCCTGAGTGGATTTCTCTTCTTTGAAAACCAACAATTCCCAAGCTTTTGTGTGTATCTTGGAAACAACAGCTCCTTGGCATTGCATAGGCATGTTCCTAGATTTCTGGAGCCAGAAAGTCTGCAGCTATGGGATTGTCTTTGCTCAGTAACTGAACAGATCCCTTCTTTGCTTTTAAAAAGCCTCTTATGTTAATAAAACATTCATATGAAAGATGCCCTAGTCCATTTGGACAGCTATAACAAAATACCACAGAGTAGGTAGCTTATAAACAATAGAAATGGATTTCCCACAGCTCTGGAGGCTGGGAAGAACAAGATGAAGGCAGCAGCAGATTTGGTGTCTGATGAGACCTGCTTCCTCATAAATGGCTGTCTTCTCACTATAACCTCACATGGCAGAGAGGTCAAAAGAGCTTTCTGGGGTCTCTTTCATAAGGACACTAATCCCACTTATGAAAGCTCTACCTTCATCACCTCCCAAAAGCCCAACCTCCTAATTCTATCACCTTCAGGGTTAGGATTTCAACATAAGAATTTTGTGGGGGTAGGGGGAACACAGACATTCAATCTATAGTATCCTCCCGTGCCCGCCCCCGCGCCCCCGCAATTCATGTCTTCGCTGTTCAAGATACATTCATTCCAACCTAATAGCCCTAAAAGTCTTAAATTATTCCAGCATCAACTTAAAAGTCTGAGTCTGAAGTCTCATCTAAATATCATCTAAATCAGATATGTTAAGACTCAAAGTACAGTTCATCCTGAGGCAAATTCCCCTCTAGCTGTGAACTTGTAAAATCAAATTTGTGCTTCTAAAATACAGTGGTGGTACAGGTATGGGATAAACATTCCCCACTCCCCAAGGGAGAAATAGGAAAGAAGAAAGGGGTAACAGGTCCCCAGAAAGCCTAAAACCTTAAAGCTAGAAAGTAATCTTAGACTTGAGGCTCTGCTCTCCATGCCCACTGGGGCAGGTTCCACCTTCTGGACACCCGGAGGCAAGGGTTGGACCCCCAGGGATCTGAGTGGCCCCATCCCCAGGGCTTTGGATGACTCCGTGTCCATGGCTTTGTCTGGGTGCAGCCCAAGATGCAGCAGCCAGTGCACGGGGTTGTGTGCCTGCTGCTTTCCTGAGCTAGAATCACATGCAGCTGGTGCCTGTACTGATCTGGGGCATGGGGGGGCAGTGCATTCCCCACAGCCCCACATTATCCAGTACCCTAGAGGGGGCTCTCTGTGGTGGCCTCACTCCTGCTGCCTTCCTCTTGAGGCAGCCCATCCTTCATATTCTATGTGGAGGTGGCCATGCCCCACCCCCCATGCTTTGCTGGATGCAGCTTACTGCCTCACCTGGGCCCACTGGAGCTGTACCTGGGACCACCTAAAAGAGCAGCACATGGGAAGTGGAGCCCACTACAGGAAGCGTGATAGGAGGCAGGGATAGCTGGGGCCCCTTCTTGGAAAATGTTCTGACCCTCTGGTCCTTGTACTCTGGGCCTGTGATGGAAGGGGTAGCCTCAATAATCTGATAACATTCGGGGTCACTCTTCCATTGTTTTAGACAATAGCTCCTGGCATCTATTTAAATAGCTGATCCATACTAATCTTCTTATCACATTTGGCGGCGGTCTTGTGTTCTCTCCTGAACAAGCTTTCTCATTTCTTTCAATCTGAAGAGGCTGAGAATTTTGCAAATTTTCCAGTCTATTTCTCTTTTGATTAACAATTTTGTTTTTATGTAGTTTCTCTCCTTGCGTTTTACCATAAATGGGTAAGAGAAGAAACAAGGCCACTCTTTTAACACGTTGTTTAGATACTTCCTCAGACAAATAACCAATTTCATTGCTTACAAGTTCTACCTGTCACAAAAGAGTAGGAACAAATACAGTTCAGCCAAATTCTTTGCCACTTTATAATGAGTCACCTTTTTTTCTGGTTTCCAATAATATGTTTCTCATTTCCCTCTGAGACCTCATCAGAGTGGCCTTTACCGTTCATATTTCTACCAACATTCTGTTCATAAACCTTTGGTGTTCTCTAAGAAGACCCAGGCTTTCTTTATAGCTCCCCCTCTCTCCTTCCTAGCTCTCACCAGAATCACATATACCAGTCCCTTCACAGCAATGTAGGTTTTTTTCTAGCATGCACTTAAAATTAAAAGCTCCTTCAGCCTCCAACATTACCTGGTCCCAAAGCCACTTCTGCATTTTTAGGTGTTTATTACAGCAGCACTCCACTCTTGGTACCAGTATTCTGTCTTAGTCTGTTTGGGATGCTGTAACAAAATGCCATAGACTGTGGAGCTTAGAAACCACGAAAATGTATGTCTCAAAGCTCTGGAGGTTGGATGTCCAAGATCAAGGCACCAGTAGATTTGGTGTCTGGTGAGCCCTGCTGTGTCATACATGGCCATCTTTTCACTGTGACCTCACCTGGCAGAAGAAGCAACAGAACTTTCTTGGACCTCTTTTATAAAGGGCTCTAATCCTATTCATGAGGGCTGTGCCTTCATGATCTCTTCATCTCCCAAAGGCCGCACCTCATAATTTCATCACCTGGAGGGCTAGGATTTCAACATGGAAATTTGGAGGGTAGGGGTGGATATTAAATCTATAGAAAGAAGGATGGAAAGGCCTTTTACTAACCAGGGTAAAAGGGGACCAGACAGGTGAATTGTGAACCTAGCTCATTGTTGTGCCACAAGAATATAATGAATTTCTATTACTTTCTGAGACCAGTGATGAAAGTATCAACTACATAATAAGGTAAATGTCAGTCAGATTCTTCTGATCTCTTCTAATGACATTATAAGTGATGAATCAATTTCTTTTTAAGAAACGGCCTCATATCCTATAATGTGTATGTAACTCATTATACATGTTGTTGATTGAATTAAAGAGAAACTTAAAATAAATGCCAGAGTAGTACCAGGAATTAAAATGAAATAATTTTGGCTCCCTCTGGCCCTCACACTCTTTCACCCTTGTTCTCTCTCTCTCTCTCTCTCTCTCTCTCTCTCTCTCTCTCTCTCTCTCTCTCTCATCTCTCTCTCATGCATTTGGCTACTATCTTCTTTGGTAGAAATGTGAGTTTACTTAAAAAGTCTACATTGTATAGCAGGAAGGACAGGGGCCTTAGATTCGAGTCCTCATTTGCCATAAATGACAATAAAAACAACTATTATCATAGCGTAAAGCTAGCACATGTTAGGTCAGTTGGGTGCTTTCCCTACACGACCTCCCTTTATCCTCACAGTGGTCTGTGTGGCAGGTGTTATTAACAGCATTTCACTGAGGGAGAAGCTGAACCTCAGAGAGGCTGTGTGCCCCCAGATCTTTTGAAACCTGTGTGTGTTTTCTCTTTACTGCCACTCGTGCCCCTAACTCGGTAACATTAGTAAGTCACCTCCCCCACGGGAACCTCAGCTTTGCTAATATGTAAAATAAGGGAATCGAACTAATAGTTTCTAAGTTTCCTTCCAACCCTAGCAGTCTAACATATTATGTTTCAAATGTTCCCCCCAAAATATAAAATGTAGATATTTCAAAACTGTTAAGACATGTGTCAAAAGTGATGATATTTTTAAAGTGAAAAAGTGCATTTGAAAGAAAGGTAGGAAAAACATCACTGTTCATCAGTTCCTAGAGTTCTTTCTTTTAGAGATGTCAATACAAAATTAAATGCTGCAACAATTACAGTGTAGATGTTCTCGTAATTATTACTCAGTTGGCTTGCTGTACAAAGAAGGGGGGAGGGAGGGAGAGAAGAGGAAGGTTCGCCTTGCAGTGAGGAACTAACTGCCTGCTTTTCCTCTGGAGAGGAGATCAGCAGAGAGTCTAGTTGTCCCACACCTAGGAATAACTGGAGAGCTGCTAACACACATGACGCTATGAACTGAGGGACATTCATTAGTGGGCATCCACTTCATAATGGACTGTGATACCAAAGCCCTCTGTGGACCTTTATTTTATTATAAAATTAGCAAACATTATCTGAGCACCTGTATGTGCCACAAATGAAGGACATGGTCCTTGTCTGCAAGGAGCTCACCATCTAGTGGGAGAAAGATTATACTCAGATGGTTAAATCACAGTCGTTAAAGCCGGGAGAGGCAAGCACAGGTAATGTAAGAACCCAGGAGGGTTTCTAAGCACAACTTCAGTCAGGAAAGGCTTCCTGGAGGAGGGGGTACCAGAGTTGTGAGCATTAAAAAATAATCAGCTGGCACAGAGTTCCAAGAAAGCGTTTTAGCAGAATATGCAGAACAGCATAATGGGCTAACTATTGATTCCATGGCTGACTCAGATCACACAAATTAAAGAGATGAATCTGAAAGGATAGGCAGGGGTGATCATATAGGGCAGCCACTGCCATGTGAAAGAACTTGGAATTTGTCTTGAAGACAATGGGAAGCCATTCAAGGAGGTTCAGAAGAGATGAGACATGGTCAGATCTGTGTTTTGGGAAAATTGTGTTGGCCCATATGGGGATGCTGAGGCTTTTAGTAGAGACCTGTGAGTCTCCTTTTCAGGGAACAGTTATAAAAGCATCCCAGCTCATCTCTGATTTTGTCATCAATTTAGGTTTTTAAAATAATGACAGAAATATGCCCTTGTCTCACTATGTTTTAATGACATATATCTAGCCTCTCTTTTTTTCTCCTTTTTTACATTCTTAGTATAACATTGCAAGGAAGAAATTATTGTTTCCCATTGTGCCAATTAGGGAATAGAGGTCTGTTGATGTTAAATCCTAAGTCAGGTCACAGAGTAACCGTGAACCGGGATGCAAACCCAGATTGGTGTGACTCCAAAGTTCATGTTCTCTGCCTTTACTACATCTGCTATTACAGGCGACATCTGGAACTTGACTCCCAGACATTCCTAGGGAAGTATACGAATTGCTAAAAGAGAGTTAAAACAATAATATTTACCATCATTATATGATAAAAAAGGAAATTGTCACAGAAACCAGACAAAAGCATTACAGGAAAGGAAAACTACAGATCCATATCTATCATGACCATAGATACAAAAATTCTCAACAAAATATTAGCAAATTAAATCTAGCAATGCATAAAAAGAATTATATACCACGACCAAGTGGGCTTTACTTACAGGTATGTAAAACTGGCTCAACATTTGAAAATTAATTAATGCAATCTGCCACATAAATGGGCTAAAGAAAAAAAATTGGCAAAATTCAGCACTCATTCATGATTAAAATAAAAACCTTTAAGCAAACTAGGACTAGAGGGGATTTCCTTCAGCTTGATAAAGAATATCTAGGGCCAGCCGAGTGGCATGTTGGTTAGGAGTTGGCTTGGGACGCCAGCTCTGAGCAGCAGGGCCCCAGTTCGGATCCCACATGAGGAGGGCCAGTGATGCTGCGCCCTCTACAGCTAAGATGGTGAACAACAGCTCAACCTGGAGCTGGGCTGCCATGAGTCGCTGGCGACGGCATAGGCTACAGTGGGCTGCTGTGAGCTACCGTGAGTGACCAGCAGCCAGCATGAGCAGCCGGCAGCTGGCATGAGCTGCCATGAGCGGCCGTCCAATGGCCAGTGACCAACTGCCTCACCCGGGAAGAGCGCAATGATAATACCAACATGGGCCAGTGAAGCAACGTCCTTCACAACTAGACTGAAGAACAAAAGGACAGCAACTTGTCTGTTCCCCTTCCCCGATTCCTCAACGCTGTTCTACTCCCCCAATTCCCCAATAAAGTCTTTAAAAAAAAAAAAAAGAACATCTACAAAAACCATGTTCTTACATCAGACTTACTGATGAGAAACAGTGTCTTCCCCCAAAGATCAGGAATGAGGAAGGCTGCCCCCTCACCACTCCCTCTCATCATTGTATATATTAGAAGCCCCAGCGAGTGTGAAAAGACAAAAAGGGAAATAAAAGGTATACAGTTTGGAAAGGAAGAACAAGCAAGTGTCAACTAACGTAAGTTAATAAAATATGTTTTTACCATGTGAAGTAAGTAATATCAATTGTAACTAACTTCAAATATTGCTTTACTGTTTATGATGTGTTTTCATGGACATTCTCTTACTAGTTAAGAGTAAGGGCTCCGGAGTTAGACACGTCTTATGTGGAGTTCTAGCCTGCCACGAGCTATATGACTGTGGGCATGTTACTAAAGCTCTGAACGTACTCCCTCGTCTGTAAAAGGGGATGGTAAGACCTCATTCAGAAAGAATTGTTTCAAGCAATAATATTTCAATTCAGATATCTCACATACTAGTTCTATGATCTTAGGCAAGGTACTTACAACCTCTGAGCCTCCATTTCCTCAAATGTGAGATGGTTATATTAATAGAGCCTACTTCTTGGGTTTTTATTTTTTTAGGATTAAGCTAGAAAATCTGTATTCGCAAAGCCTGTTACACAATAAGCACTTAGTCAATGGCAGTGGCCATTGTTATTATTGGTTTATCTTTTGCTTCTGTTTGATGATAAGTGAACAAAGGACTGAAAGAAGGGTTACGGGCAGGAAAAGAGGGATAAGTTCAGGAAAGAAGGCTGGACATACGCACAAGTGGCTCGACTATCAAGGGCCATGGATGACAGACTAAGGCAGAGGCGAGATGGGAAATTGAGAACCTGAGAGGAAAACAAGTCAAAGAAAATTTCTGCTGATGCTTTGTTCCAGGTCAGTCTTCATGGAAATAAAGTACCCATGTCAGGAGATTGTGAATAGTTTAGGACACCAGTGTTGGATTCTTACTTATAATTTCCCAGGAAGTTCTGCCTTCTCCCTTTTCCTAGGCTGCTTATTCCAGGAGGGATGCTGGAGGGAGCAGAGGCCAGGTATGCCAGTAATCCAGGGGCATTGGGAGGCAGTGCCAGCCCCTGCTGCTGTTCAGGAAGTAGGATGCAGCCCTGATTTCTCATGATCATTGCTGAAGGTTCTTGGAGCCTGGCCAGCCTGCATCCTTCCTGGGGTTCTTATCTTGCGATCTGTTTGCAAATAGAAGGAATGCTGCCAGTTTGACTGGGGCATAGAATCCAGCAGGGATGATAATGGTAACAGCCCTGCAGTGGCTGGGCACTGATGCCATCAGGCAGCCTGAAAGGAGGGAGGGTCTGCTGCTTTGAATTAACAGTTCCTGGCCCTGTGGCCTTAGAGTGATGGGTGGGACTTTCAGCCTGTTCTCCACCTGGGCCTGCATCTGTTCCTTGCATTTAAGGCGAAGGCTGCCTGTGTTCTTCCAGAAATAAGTACCCATTTGTTTGGTCCGAGCAATCTTGTCCCTGGCCCAGGTCAGCCTCTTCTGACAGAGCCTGGAAAAGGTAGAGGTGGATAAGCCCCTGAAAGGAGCTTAGGAAAGTGTGAGCTCTGCCAGGACTCTGCGTTACTGCTTGAAGAGGGCTGGCTCAGGGTACCGGGTTAGGCTGGCAAATTCAAAGGCAGACGGGCCTGCCTACACTGCAGCCTCCTGGCCGGAAGTCGGGGGCGAATCTAGATGGGAATCATATGCCTGCGCCATGTGTGTTTGCATTGCAGGGAAAGAATCTCGTGGCTGACAACACTCAGGGCCCTGTGCAGAACTCACAGCATGAGGAGGGAGGAAGCTGCTGGGCGATTCTGTGCCCTGAATTTGAGGAAGCCATAACTGGCACGGAACTTGGGCACTTGAACTGAACCTGGCCCTGTCATCTCATTGGATGCCAGACAAGAAACCCTCGACGACTCCAAAAACCCCTTTTTTTATTGCCCCTGCACCTCCCATAGGGAACCCGTTCAGTCCCACTGCCTCATGCTTTTGCAGTTCCCCTTCTTCCTTGCCACCCCAGGATTCAGAGTCAGGGACAGTTTAAGCACCTGCTAAATGCTAGAAACCAAAAAGGGCTACAGGAGGTAGGATTTGTTATCTTCTTATTATTATTCTTATTATTCATGGCCCTGACTTTTTATTTATTTATTTTTAAATTTTACTACTGAAATTAGTATCATAGCTAGGAGGTGGCAGAATCAGAGTTCTCTGTCCCAACAGCCGCCTGCAACATGTGCTCACCTTGCAACTTCACCCCTTGCAACTTCCCCAACATACTCTGCATTCCAGCCATACTGAACTGCTCTGAATGTCTTGATCACCTTCCTGTAACCTGTGAGCTTTGCCTAGACTTTTCTATTTGTCTGGCACTTTCTCCTCCCTGGCCCCTCATCAGCCCCCACCTTCCTGCCGCCAGTCTTTTTTGATAAATCCTACTCATCCTTCAAATCTCACATAAGTATAACTGAAGAGCTTGTATATAGTATAAACTGGCATATAGTATGAACTCAATAAATATTTTAAAACGAAGTGAGTGAAGTAAGCTTTTCTGGTTCAGACGTGAGGTGATAGGACAGAAAGTAGGGATCAGACAAAAATGAGAAAAGTCAGAGGGTCAGAGTCAGGGAAGTCAGAATCAGAGACGTTAAGTTAAAGAGATGAGTTGTCTTGAATTTTTTAGGATTACCTTTGGCCTTGTACATAGGTAGGGAAGGGACTCTTAAAATTGCTGACCAGCCTTGATACCTAGGGTAAGATATTGGGTCTTTTGACCCTAAAACCAGACCTAATGTGTGGAGCCTAATGTCCCTCTTGGTTGAAAGGTCCTCTCACCTTAAGCAAAACCAGCAACATATTTTTCTTGAGTTTTCGCTGCATTTGTGACATTGACTGAGGTTGCCGCTGACTGTGTTGATGCACAAGAGCCTTTGCCTTAACTAAGTTCATCTCTCAAGGACTTACTTCTTCAGTTTTTGGCAGCTAGGTGCCTATTTTTCTACTTTGATAAGCCCAGAGAACTCAATTCAATTTCTCTCAGGGGTTTATCCTCCTATCTACCCACTACAGGCAACTCACATGGCCATGACCTTTTCACGGGGATGCTGTGGTATAGGAATATTTTAGAATCTCAGAGTCACAGATTGTCACAACCATTATAGGCCTTGGAAATCATTTAGACATAACTCCTATCAATGGGACTAGGAGGTCACACAGAAAATCAGTGGTTAAATAACCAGGGCCCCCTGACGCATTGTTTGGGACTTTCTCCACGATCCCGCAACCATAGTCACTAAATTTGAGTTGAAGAGAGATGGAGAGGACCTTCATAACTGCACAGAGTTACCAAAAATATGACTGTTTTTAGAGTTAGACAGACTGAAGTTTGAATCTTGGCTCCATCTCTACAAGCTTTGTGACCTCAGGAATGTCATTTGATGTCTCTGCTGTCTCCACTGAAATATTAAGAGATATTAGCATTTATGTAGTTGTTAGGAAGAGTACTCATGAGCACTGGATACCTAACTAACTCTTAGCAGACCTTGGCTACTGCATATTGCAGCAGGTGGCCTGATTTATTTTTCCAGATACTTTGGCAAAATTGGGGTAATTGAAACATTTTTTGAGGGTCTTGACTGACAAACCATTTACTTCAAGGATGTACAATTACTGTGGTTTCTTTCAGAAGCTTTGAGTTGTCATTCTTTAGAGAAAGATGTGTTTTCTGAGAAATTCATCATCGGTGATGTTTGGGCTTTGTTTACATTGCTTCATTGAGTCACTACTAGAACTCCAAGTTGCTGTGAAGGTTAAACATTTCACAGAATTCTAGCACACTATTGATGTATTGCTAGATGACAGCTTTTCAACCATCAAGTGAACTGCTAAAATGTCCTTTGAGATCTGCGACAACCACTGAGAAAGGTGTCCTGGGGGCAAGGCCACACTTTGGCATTTTCCATTGGAAAGTCATAGAAGCTAGTCACATGCAATCTAAACAAATATATTTTCTGGGGTAATGGAAGTAATACCGGGCTTGGAATTAGGAAGTCTGGGTTTCCTCTTTTTCACTAACCAGACTCTGATCCTAGATAGGTCACTTAACTTTATTGCCAAGTTTGATTGTAGGTTCCTCCCCCACACTATACCATTTCACATTTCTATTCCTATGTTCATAGTTTTTTTTGGTCTGAAATGTTTTACATCACCCCCTATTCCCACCCTTTATCTGGAAATCTTACCTGTCCTTAAAGTCTTAGGTCAGAAAGAGCCTTCTTTAGAAAGATATCTCTGATCTACCAGGCTAGGATTGGTCCTCTGCTATGATACCACAGGCTCCATGGCTTCACTCTGCTAGACCCAGGTCACACACAACTATTGACTTCTACCTCTTCCCTAATCTACTGTGAGGCCCTTGAGAGTGCAGGTATGTTTTTTTTTGTTGTTGTTATATCTTCAATGCTTATACTCCAGTATGTAGAAGATAGAACTCTAGCAGGAACTGAGTGAAGGATAGGATTTGGGTATGTGGAAGGGAACAATCCAGGGAGACCTACATGGGAGGACAAAGGCATGGAGGCTGGAATGAATGCGCACCACACATTTAATAATTTTATTTATCCATGGGTCCACTTAAGCACTCATTCATATATTCACTTATTTAGCACAAACATTCAATAGGAGCCTTCTACTGAATGCCAGGATACAAAGAATAAAAATAAGTTTTATCCTTAAGAATTTTTCATCTGGGGAGAGGAGGGATACAGACAAATAACCACTTAACAATATAGCACAGTGATTTCTGTGAAAGGATGTACAGGTTCCAGTGAGAGCATAGAGGAGGCACCTATGTGAGCTTGAGGGTTAAATAAAGCTTCTTGGAGGAAATGACACCTCATCTGAGTCTCAGAACATGAGTAGGAGTGAACCAGGCTGACAGAGGAGAAGCATTCTAGAGCTATGTTTGGGGCTGTTGTGAGCCAGGTCTGGCAGAAACAGAGAGTTTAGTCTGGAGAAGCTGAGGAACATGATATTGGAGAGATTGACTTAGTGACAGGGAGTCAAAGTCATATTTAGATATGGGAAAGCCCAATTAAACTGAAAATTGGGGAGCTCTTATAGGTATGGCACAATTGGCAGAGGAAATCATTTTGAAAGACGTAGCTAATGTTGAATTGGTAGACACTTGCCATAGTCCCTCACTTTTCCCTAAGGGAAAAAGTTAGAGGAAATGTTTTCTTTAGGGAGAGTTGTTCTGTTTTGGAAAGAGAATGACCTCAGTTTATCTCTTGTGATGTATTGCACAAGTAAATGCTTAGAATGCATTTCTAGCGTGTAGTTTCATTTGCCCAGAGGAATCCATGTGGGTTTTCAAATTTTTCAAGTGGTTTGGGTTGTTGCTACAAGAGCCTTAAAGAAAAACCAATCCTAGCCTGGTAGATCAGAGGTATCTTTCTAAAGAAGGCTCTTTCTAACCTAAGACTTTAAGGACAGGTAAGATTTCCAGATAAGAGGTGGGAATTGGGGATGGTGTAAAACATTTCAGACCAAAAACATAGGTACTAAAGTGCTTCAAAAGTCATCAAAGTAAATGAATAATAATGATAATAATAATTGGTAGATTATAGATGTGCTCTGTATGTACTGGGAGTTACATATTATTAATACCAATTTTATGCATGAGGGAACAAAAACTTGGAGACTTTACATTATTTTTCCAAACTCATACAACTCATAAGTGACATTGCCAGGACCAGCATACAGATTTTCAGACTTTCAATTCTGTGCTTTTTCTACTATGTCATAAAATGTATGTCTATAAATTTTAGGAACTCTGCTGTTGGCATTTCTTTTCCTTTGAAAGTGTAGCAGGTAAAGCATTCAGTTACATAATTTGACATTTAGATGTAGCTTTCCTCTAGAGCTTGAAATATCATATATTCCTCTACCAACTTGGCTTTGTAATATTTCAGCTTCAGCTTTTTCATTGGCCCCTGGTATGAAAATATGCTATTGTCTTAACTAAAGCACTGGTTTAACTCTTACTACAGAAATTTTAATTTATAGTCTTGCAAATGTTTTTCTGACTTAAGCTGTTGCAACTATTTTTAGATGTATTCCATATTATCTAAAGCTTTTAGTGCTGTTTTTGGTGTTGATCTACTGTTGTTAAGGAGACATAGTAAAGGTTCTAATCAACTAGCAAAGGCTGGCAGTAGAATCACAGATTTTTAGAACTTGAAGAGATATTAACAGTATATTTAGAATCTCCTCAGGGAGTCATAAATATTAGTAGGAATGTTTTACAAGCTTTTTTTTTTAAATTGAAGACTATTTTTTCATATGTCTATTGGCCCATGTGTATGTCCTCTTTAGAGAAATGCCTATTCAGGTCTTCTGCCCATTTTTTAATTGGATTGTTTGTTTTTTGGTTGTTGAGTTATATGAGTTCCTTATATATTTTGGATATTAGCCCCTTATTGGAGGCGTTGTTTGCAAATATCTTCTCTCATTTCGTTGGTTGCCTCTTTATTTTGTCGATGGTTTCTTTTGCTGTGTAGGAGCTTTTTAGTTTGATACAGTCCCATTCATTTATTTTAGCTTTTACTTTCCTTGCCTTTGAAGTCAAATTCATCAAGTCCTCTGTGAACCTGAGGTCCATAAATTTAGTACCTATGCTTTTTTCTATGCAGTTTATTGTTTCAGGTCTTATGTTTAGGTCTTTGATCCATTTTGAGTTAATTTTGGTATATGGTGACAGATAGCAGTCTAGTTTCATTCTTTTGCATGTGGCTTTCCAATTTTCCCAGCACCATTTATTGAAGAGGCTATCATTTCTCCATTGTATGTTTTTGGCTTCTTTGTTGTAAATTATCTGTCCATATTTATGTGGGTTTATTTCTGGGTTCTCCATTCTATTCCATTGGTCTGTGTGTCTGTTTTTCTGCCAATACCATACTGTTTTGATTATTGTTGTTCTATAGTGCACCATACAAATGGCCAATAGGCATATGAAAAAATGCCCAACATCGCTAATCATCAGAGAAATGCAAATAAAAACCACAATGAGACATCACCTCACACCTGTTAGAATGGCTGTCATCAACAAGACAAATAATAAGTGTTGGAGCAACTGTGGAGAAAAAGGAATCCTCATACACTGCTGGTGGGAATACAGATTGGTGCAGCCACTATCGAAGGCAGTGTGGAGGTTTCTCAAAAAATTCAGAATAGAATTACCATATGACCCAGCAATCCATCTACCCAAAAAATCTGAAAATATTTATCCATAAAGATATATGTGCTCTGATATTCATTGCAGCTTTATTTACGGTGACTAAGACATGGATACAACCAAAGTGTCCTTCAATAGATGATTGAATAAAGAAGATGTGGTATTATATACACAGTTAAATACTCTTTTGCCATAAGAAACGATGAAATAGTGCCATTTGCAATGACATGGATGGATCTTGAGATTATTATGCTATGCAAAATAAGTCAGACAGAAAAAGTCGAGAACCATATGATTTCACTGATATGTGGTATATAAAACTGAAAACAAAGGAACAAGACAGATAAATGAAGAAACAAAAACTCATAGACACAGACAGTAGTTTAGTGGTTACCAGAGGGTAAGCGGGGAGGGGGGCGGTAGGTGAGGGTAAATGGGATCAAATATATGGTGATGGAAGGAGAACTGACTCTGGGTGGTGAACACACAATGTGATATATAGATGATATATTACAAAATTGTACACCAGAAACCTATGTAACTTTACTAACAATTGTCACCCCAATAAACTGTAATTGAAAAAAACATTGAAGAATAGCATAATACAATAAAATTCTGAAATATCAAGTATACAGCTCAATGAATTTTTACAAACACAACGTAGTAACCACTACGTTGACCAAAATATAGAACATTGCTGGTTACCCAGAAGACCCCTGGTGCCTCCTTCTAACAACTCAGATTAGTTTGCTTATTCCAGAACTTCTTATAAATGGAATCCTACTGTATGAGGTCTGACAATTAAGTTAGTGAACTTGTTGCAACAATGTTGCTAACTTTTTGTGATATCAGAGGGACTATTCATTATGAATTCGTACCAACTGGACAAATAGTTAACCAAGTTTACTATTTGGAAGTGCTGAAAAGGCTGCATGAAAAAGTTAGACCACCTGAACTTTTCACCAACAATTCATGGCTCTTGCATCACGCCGATGCACCAGTTCACACAGCACTGTCTGTGAGGGAGTTTTTAGCCAGTAAACAAATAACTGTATTGGAACATCCTCCCTCCTCACCTGATCTGGCCCCAATGACTTCTTTCTTTACCAGAAGTTAAAGGAAATGTTGAAAGGAAGACATTTTAATGACATTCAGGACATCGAGGATAATAAGATAACAGCTCTGATGGCCATTCCAGAAAGAGTTCCAAAATTGCTTTGAAGGGTGAACTAGGCACTGGCATCTGTGCATAGTTTCTTAAAGGGAGTATTTTGAAGGTGACCCTAGTGATATTCAGCAATGAAGTATGTAGCACTTTTCCTAGGGTGAGCTCACGAACTTAATTGTCAGATGTTGCATATACCATTTCTAACATGGCTTCTTTCATTCAACCATACGTTATGCATATTGTTCAGTTTAGCAATCACTTATTCTTTCTCATTGACGTATAATATTCTGTTATACCACAAGTTTGATTTGATGTGATAATATTTGGTTTAGGAGCTTTGTGACTGCATTCATGAAAGACATTGGCCTATTAGCTTTTTTGTAATGTCTTTATCAGATTTTTGTATCAAGGTTATGCTAGCCTCATATATATATATATATATATATATATATATATATATATATATATATATAATTTTTTTTTTCTTCTCTGAAACACTTTGTGTAAGAGTCTTCCTAAAGTGAATGGGTGAATTCACCAGTGAAGCCACCTGGGTCTAGAGTGACTTTAAAGGAAAGTTTTCAATTTTGAGTTTTTAATTCTTTAATAAATAAATAAACCCTTTAATAAATATAGTGCTTTGGTAGATTTAATTTTTTTCCTTAAATATTTTTCTCTCCTTAATAAAATAAAAACCATGCCCTTTTACAGTGCTTCCTTCTAGAATAAGCAGAATACTATATATTTCTCTGGCCCATTGATGCTGGGCTTACACATGTGACTTGCTTTAGCAAATGGAGTATTAAAATATGTGACTCAAGCAGAGGCTTTAAATGTGTTTGAGTGGTTTTGTTTGGTCTTTCCTGTCATCTACCATAGAAAAATTTATCTTTAGATCGCTGCTGATCCCAAATTGAAGAGACACATGGCAGACTAAACCCAACCCAGAAGTCTGGGAGTCAACCCTAGCGAACCTCAGCCAACTTCAACAGAGCTGTAGTCATCTGTAGGCTTATAGGCAAGGTCGTTATGAGTCTCTGAAATTTTGGACTTGTTTGTTACATAGCGTGGTCTTAGCAGAAGCCTGACAAATATGAAGGTTATTATGATTTTTTAATTACTTGTTTCAATATATTGTGGTTTTGAATAATGTGACCATTTTATCTAAATTTTGACATTTGTTGACCAAAGTTTTAATAATGTCATCTTATCTTTTTATAAAATTTCAGCTTTACCAAGGTAATACAATCTTAACTTTTTGTATCCTTAAGCCCTGTAGTAATTTCCCCCTTTCAAATTTATAAAAGTGATAATGTATATGTTTTCTCTCTATTTATTAAACTGCCTCCTAGGAATGTATTAACTTCATTAATCTTTCGAAGGAAACTTTTGGCATTGTTAATTTTTTCTATTCTTTGTTAATTTTCTATTTCATTTATATTTGCTCTTATGTCTATTGTGTTCTTCCTTCTACTTACTTTGTGTTGTACTTTTTAAAATTTTGTGTTTATTAATTTATTTTTTAGCTTCATGAGATAAGCTTAGATCTTTGATTTTAACCTTTAGTCTATTCCTATATATGCCTGTTAAGGCTACAAATCTCCCTCTAACCATTACTTTAGCTGCATCCCACATGTTTTAAATGTTCTATTTTTATTATTATTCATTTAGTAAAAATGGTTTTACTCATTTGATAAGTATTTTAGTGAATATATGTACAGAAATGTACAAATTATCAGTGTAAAGTTCAGTGGACTTTTACAGGTGCACACACATATAACCACTACTTGGGCTACTCTTGCCCCCTTCCAATCAGTATTTTTTCCACCCTGGCTTTAAACACTATAAATTACTTTTGCTAGCATTTAAACTTTATGTAAATAGGATTACATAACAGGTTTTTTTTCTGTCTGGTTTGTTTGGTTTATTATGCTCAATATGCTTCTGAGAATCATGCATATTTTTGCATATAATTCACTTATTTTCATTACTATGAAATAAACTGTATAGTATATTATCTATATTCCAGACTTTTCTTATTCATTCTTTTTTAATGGACATTTGTGTTTTGGGGTTTTTTTTTTGTTTCTTTGATTTTTTACTGTTTAGCTATTAACAAATGGTGCGTTATACATTCTTGTACATGCCCTCTGTTGCACATATACTGGGGTGCCCAAAAATGTATACACATTTTAAGTAATGTTATCTTAAAATGTGTATACGTTTTTTTGGCACCCTGTTTATGTATGTATATGTACATATATATGTGGAGTTTCTGAGTCATAGAGTATTTGTGTGTTCAATTTTATAAGACTATCAGTGTTCTAGAGTGACTATGCCACCAGCAGGGCATGAGAGGATCTGAAGTTGAACATATTTTATTTCCATTGTTATTTGTTCTTTGATCCATGGGTTATTTGGAAATACATTGGTTATTTTCCAAACATTTGGGGATATTTTTTAGCTATCTTTCTTTTATTCATTTTAGCTTAATTTCGTTGTGATAAAGAGAATAAACTCTGTATGATTTCAGTCCTTTGAAATTTGCTGAAATTTGCTTATGATGTAACATGTGTGTGGTCTGTTTGGTAAATGTTCCATGTACACTAGAATAGATAATGTGTTTTGCAGTTGTTGGATATTATGTTCTATAAACATAAATTGGATCAAGCCTTTTAATAATTTTATTCTGATCTTCTATATCCTTGACACTTTGTCTGCTTATTCTATTAGTTATTGACTGATAAGTTATATTTTCTATCTTTGATTGTGGGTTTAATTTTTCTTTTTATTCTATAGTTTTTCTATAAGTGTTTTAGTGGCAGGAGGAGGAGTTGGAGGAGAATATTAATGACTTTATAGTCTTACTACATCTTTCCTTAGTAGCCTGGTAGGAATTGTTTTTGTAGGTGAATATTGAATTCACTGAAGAACATGTAAGTATTCTTTTACCATCTCCTTAATCATCTTTAACTTCTGTTCAGATTATACTTTTATCCTACCTTTTATTTTTTAATTGAGATATAACTGACACATAACACTTTATTAGCTTTAGGTGTATAATATAATAATTTGGTATATGTATATATTGTGAAATATTACCACAATAAGTTTAGTCAATACCCATCATCACATATAGATAAAAAAATTTTTTGATTTGCAAATATCTTCTCCCATTCAGTAGATTTTCTTTTTCTTTTATTGATGGTTTATTTTGGTATGAAGAAGCTTTTTAATTTGATATAGTTATAATTTTAATTTTTGCTTTTGTTGCCACTGCCTTTGGAGTCAGACCCAAAAATATATTGCTAAGAGTTATGTCAAAGAACAGCATATTGCCCATGTTTTCTTCTAGGAGTTTTATGATTTCCAATCTTACATTCAAATCATTAAACCATTTTGACTTGATTTTTGTGTATGGCTGTCCAGTTTTATTGTTTTTTTTTTTTTTTTNAAAAAAGGAACAAGTTATATGTGACTTAGAAATGGTGCTTTCTCTATTTGAGAGTATTTTTTTTATTTTTTAAATTTTTTTATTTTTATAGTTGAGCCATCCTGCCACCTGTTGGCAGCTCAGTGGCTGCTCAGCTCGGGCTGGACTCGAACCGCTGTTGCTCAGAGCTCAAACTCTTGAGCGAGCTCTTAACCAACTGAGCCACTCGGCTGGCCCGGCTGTCCAGTTTTTTAACAACATTTGTTGAAGAGACTGTCCTTTCTCTAATGTATATTTTTGGCTCCTTTGTTGTAAATTAATTCACCATATATGTGTGTGTTTATTTCTGGTCTCTCCAGTCTGTTGCATTGATCTATTTGTCTGTTTCTATGCCAATACCATACCTTTTGATTAACATATATTTGTAATATAGATTGAAATAAACAAGTATGATGTCTCCAGCCTTGTTTTTCTTTCTCAAGACTGCTTTGGGTATTTGGGATCTTTTGTGGTTCCATACAAATATTAGGACTGTTTGTATTATTTCTGTGAAAAATGACATTGGAATTTTGATAAGGATTGCATTGAATCTGTGGATTGCTTTGGGTAATATGGACATTTTACCTCCTTGGTTAAATTTATTCCTTAATATTTTATTCTTTTCTGTTCAATTGTGAATGGGATTGTTTTCAATTTCTCTTTCTGATAGTTTATTATTAGTGTATAGAAAAGCAACAGATTTTTGCATATTGATTTTTTTATACTGCAACTTTGCTGAATTCGTTTATTAGTTCTATCAGTTTTTCAGTGGTGTTTAGGGGTTTTTATACATAAAATCATGCCATTTGCAAATAGTGACAGTTTTACTTTTTCCTTTACAATTTAAATGGCTTTTATTTCTTATTTCTACCTAATTGCTTTGGCTGTGAATTAAAGTGGCATGAGTGGGCATTCCTTATCTTGTTTCTGATCTTAAGGGAAAAGCTCTCAGCTTTTCAGCATTGAGTATGTAAGCTGTGGGCTTGTCATATATGGCCTTCATTATGTTGAGGTACATTTTGTCTATACTCATTATGTTGAGAGTTTTGATCATAAATGATTGTTGAATTTTGTCAAATTCTTTCTCTGCATCTGTAAAACAATCATGATTTTTATTCTTTATTTTGTTAATGTGGTGTATCACGTTGATTACCATATTTCCCTATGTATAAGACGCTCCCATGTATAAGACGCACCTTAATTTTGGGGCTTGAAATTTGAAAAAAAATGTATTACATAAAGTTATTGAACTCAAGTTTTATTCATAATAAAAAAGCAAAATTCAAAAAAAGTGGGAAATACAAGTAAAAAAAATCTACAACTGCTGTATAAGACACACCCAGTTTTTAGACCCCACATTTTTTTGAAAAAGGGTGCGTCTTATAGATGGGGGGAAATGGTAATTTGCAGATATTTGTCAAAACCCACTTGATCATGGTGTATGCTCGTTTTAATGTACTGTTGAATTTGGTTTGCTAATATTGTGTTGAGGATTTTTGCATCTATATTCATCAGAAATATTGACCTGTAGTTTTTTTTTGTTTGTTTGTTTGTTTTTTTAGTTTTGATATCAGGTTAATGCTAGCCTCATAAAATGAGATTGGGAGTGTTTCCTCCTTTTCAATTTTTTTGGAAATATTTCAGCTTGGTATTAAAGCTAATTTAAATATTTGGTAGAATTCACCAGTGAATCTCTCCGTCTTCTGTTTGTGGGGAGTTTTTTGAGAAATGATTCAGTCTCCTCACTAGTAATTAATCTATTCAGATTTTCTTTCTTCATGATTTATTCAGTCTTGAAAGATTGTGTGTCTAGGGATTTATCCATTTTTCCTAGGGTTTTGAATTTGTTTACTTATAATTGTTTATAGTATACTCTTATGATCCTTTGTATTTTGGGATATCAGTTGCAATATCTACTCTTTGAATTCTGATTTTACTTATTTGAGCCCTGTCTCTTTTTCCTTAGTGAATCTAGCTAAAGGTTTGTCAATTTTTTTTTATCTTTATAAAGTTCCAGCTCTTAGTTTCAGTGATTTTTTGGTCTCTATTTTAATTGCTTTCCCTCTCTTCTTTATTATTTTCTTTCTTCTACTAACTTTGGGCTTCTTTTGTTCTTTTTCTAGGTATAAAGTTAGATTGCTTACTTTAGACTTTTCTTGTTTCTTGAGGGTAGGTTATTATCACTGCAACTTCCCTCTGAGAACGACTTTTGCTGCATCATGTAGATTTTGATATGTTGTATTTACGTTTTCATTTGTCTCAAGGTATTTTTTACTTTTATTTCTCCTTTTGTTTCATCTTTGACCCATTGGTTGTTTAGTAGCATATTGTTTAATGTCCACATATTTGTGATTTAAAAATTTTCTTCTCATAATTGATTTCTAGAATCATACAATTGTGGTTGTAAAATATGCTTGATATGATTTCACTCTTCTTAAATTTAATGAGACATGTTTTATGGCCTAGCATTTGATCTATCCTGGAGATAAATCGTGTGTATTTGTAAAGAATATGTATTTTGCTGCTTTTGGTTGGAATTCCTGTATATATCTATTAAGTCCATCTGGTCTAATGTATCATTTAAGGCCAGTGTTTCCTTATTGATTTTTCTGTCTGGATGATATATCCAGTGATGTAAGTGGAGTATTAAAGTCTCCTACTATCATTGTATTGATGTTAATTTTTTATTTTAGGTCTGTTAATAGTTACTTTATGTATTTAGGTGTTCCTATGATGGGTGCATAAATATTTACAAGTGTTATATCTTTTTTTCTGGATTGACCTCTTTATCATTATGTAAT
This sequence comes from Hipposideros armiger, assembly GCF_001890085.2. Taxonomy (NCBI): domain Eukaryota; kingdom Metazoa; phylum Chordata; class Mammalia; order Chiroptera; family Hipposideridae; genus Hipposideros; species Hipposideros armiger. The sequence continues at coordinate 922,024 of NW_017731611.1, read as the reverse complement.
GCCCATCTTTGTCTTTTATTACAGTCTTTGTTTTAAAGTCTATTTTGTCTGATACAAGTATAGTTACTCCCACTTTCTTTTGGTTTCCATTTGCATGAAGCATCTTGATGGGTCTTGTTTGTTTTTTTTTTTCTAATCCATTTAGCCACTCCATGTCTTTCAATTGGATAATTTAGTTGGTTTACATTTAAAGTAATTATTGGTAAGTATGTACTTATTACCATTTTATTAATTGTTTTCTGGCAGTTTTGTTGAACCTCTCTGATCCTCTATTCATCTCTTGCTTTCTCCCCTTGAGGTTTCATGACTTTCTGTAATGTTATGCTTAGATTCCTTTCTCATTATCTTTTCCTATTATAGGTTTTGCTTTGTTTTTGCTTCATGAATAGCCTATATATGTGACAGTCTATTTTAAGTTAAAATAGCACATTATTTTTAATGCATTCTAAACCTGCATTTTCTCCCCTCCTATGTTTTATGTTTTTGATGTCACATGTTATGTCTTTTTTTTTTGTATCCCTTAAATAATTATTATAGTTATAGTTATTTTTACTACTTTTGTCTTTAAACCTTCAAACTAGCCTTAAAAGTGTTTAATCCTTTTCTTTTAGTATATAGTATTTACCTTTACCAGTGAGATTTTTACTTTTATATGTTTTCTTGTTACTAATTAGTGACTTTTTTACAGCTTAAAGAAATCTCTATAGAATTTTTTATAAGGGTGGTTTAGTGTTGATGAACTTTTTTAGGTTTTACTTGTCAGGAAAACTCTTTATCACTCTTTCAATTCTGAATGATAGCCTTACCATGTAGAGTATTCTTGGCTGGAAGCTTTTTTTCTTTCAGTACTTTTGACTATATTATGCCACTTCCCTTTTGCCTGCGAAGTTTCTTCTTTGCAATCTGCTTATAGTCTTTTGGGGCTTCCCTTGTACCCAACAAGTTGTTTTTCTCTTACTGCTTTTAAAATTCTCTCTTTATCTTTAAATCTTGATGTTTTAATTATACTGTGTCTCCATGTGGGTCTCTTTGGGCTCTTCTTCTTTGGAACTCTCTGGGCTTTCTGGATCTGGACGACTGTTTTCTTCTCCAGGTTAGAGAAGTTTCCTGTCATTATTTCTTCAAATAAGTTTTCTGCTCTTTCTCTCTTCTTCTGGGACCCTATAATGTGAACATTATTCTGCTTGATGTTCATAGTTCTGTTAAGCTATTTTCATTTTTTTCCCATTTTTCTTTTTTATTTTGGTGAGTTCCACTGTCCTGTCTTCCTGCTCACTGATTCTTCTGCTTTATGTAGTCCACTGTTGAACTCTTGTAGTGTATTTTTCAATATAGTTATGTATTCTTCACCTCTATGACTTCTGTTTGGTACTTGCTTATATTTTCTATCTTTTTGTTGAAGTTCTCACTGTGTTCATCCATTCTCATCCCAAGTTTTGTGAGCATCTTTATAATAATTACTTTGATCTCTTTATTAGGTAAATTACTTATCTCCATTTCATTAAAGTATTTTTCTGGAGATTTATTTATTTATTTATTTATTGCTTGGAACATACATGTACTCCTTTGTTTCCTCATTTTGCTTGACTCTCTGTGTTTCTTTCTGTGTGTTAAGTGAAACAATATCCCAGTCTTGAAAGAATAGCCCTGTGTAGGAAATGAAACTTATTGTTTAATCTTGCACTAGTTCTTGGGTGCCTCTTGAACTGTCTCTGTGATTGTTGCAGACCTGTGGAGCCCAGAAATAAAATTCACCTTGGCCACCAGAGACTGCCATTCAAGAGGCATCGCCTGTGTCAGCTGCACAAAACCACTAGCTTTGGTGGGGCCATGGGAGTGGCATGGGTGGTGGGACATTCACCTGTTATCTTTGCCTGGGCTGCAAAAATGGCAAGTTCTTTCAGTGCTTTGATATGGATATTTTCCTACTGGCAAAGCTTTTATTTCACTATTCCTTTCCTCCTCTGGATCTAATATATTATTAGAACTTACTTGTGAAATTCTTTATTTCAGTTATTAAATTTCTCTTTTTCTGGATTTCCACTTGCATGTTTATATTTTAGTTCTCTGGTAAATGTTTCTGTCTTTTCTCTATTTTTTTAATAGTCATAATTATTTTGAAGTCTTTATTGATACCTGAAATATTTAGGTAAGATATGAGTCAGGTTTCTTTTTTCTTTTTCATTTATTTGTTTCTCTTTCTTGACAGGTTTGGTAAATTTGGTTGATGCAGGATATTGTGTTTGAAAAATGTAGATGCTCTTATTGATATTATTTTCCCCTGAAAAGATTTAAGTTTCTTCAAGCAGGCAGATAACTTGGGAAGATCATCTTTATCCCATCAGACTGAATTTCAGGTATTCGAATTCAGGTATATGTTTGACTTACCCTTACAGTAAGGGCGTAGACCTTCTGCTATCTCAAATAATATGGAGTGTTTACCAAGGCTTTTAAACTTGATGGGACCAGAACTCCACTCTTTTTCTGCAGCACTGTGTGACTGTTGAAATCTTCATTTAGCATTTTAACTTTCTTGATGCTTCTTTCTACTTAGTTTGTTAGCATCTCACCATGTATATGAGCATCTTAGAATTTTGCAAACGACTTTAAGGAAAATTGCACACAGAATTTTGATCTCACTTTTCTAGGGCTTCTTTAATTCTCAACTGCTTTGGCAGCCAGCCCTGTAAGCCAATTTTTCTATTTTGCCAAGCTCAGATTCACCAGATTCAACAAATGTTCTCTATTGGATCTAAAATTTACTTAAATTTTTGCCTGATAATTTCTTAATATTTTATTAGTTCTTCTATGTACTCGCATAGTTTTAAGAGCATTTAAAGATGTTTTGTGTTATTGGGAACAGTCCAATCACCCACCATATTACCATCTCTCTAGTGTCTTTTGCATAGTATCATCTTTATAGTCTTTTTTTGAGACATATCTCAACAGGCCCATTGAAGGGAAATTACAAAATTTTTCCATTTGAGTTACAAAGTGTAAAATAGAAAAAGCTCTGACTTTGGAGTTATACAAAACCAGACCTGAGTTTCTTTCATTCTGTTTCATCTACATAAGCTGGATCATCTATAGAAAGTATATTAAAAAGTTTGACTCAATTTTTGACATTTTGACTGCTAGCATCTTTCAAGACCCAGCCCCCCTTCCCCTTCTTCCCCACATCTGAGCGAGCTGATAAGAAAGCATAGATGCTGCCTTCTTTAGCCCTGGCAGGAAGAGCACCACACATGCTCTGGTTTGTACATGTGAGAATTCTCAACCTGGCCCTACCCGCTACCACCATAAAACTCCAAGCAAGCCTCCTTTCCTGCTCTCTCAAGCCATTTTCAGACCAATTTGAGAAACTACTGTACCCTTCCCAGAAATCCTCATTATGTGAATAATAAACCTTTTCATACCCTTTTCATGCATGTGTGGCATCATCATCCTCAACATCTGAACCAAATTTGCCCATCCCTTCTCTGGAGGGTGACGAAACAGAAAGTTACTTGACCTTATAGTTTTCTTCATATTACTATCTTAATCTGTAAAATAATATTCACCTGTAAGAAAGATTTCTTTAAGGATTAGAAATAACATGCAATATAAAAGTACCTGACCATTTCTCAGGAACTTAGGTGTTCAACAAATTGCATATAAAATAATATTTTTAAGCCAGACAGACCGTAAGACTATCTTCCACTCTATCCCCTCATCTTTTATTATTTAATTTTTCCTCATAGTTCTTATTACTATCTGATACTACATTACAAATTTATTTATTTCTTGTGTGTTTTTTGTCTCTCCCACTAAAATGTAAACTATATAAAGACAGGAACAATGTATGTCTGGTTTATCTGTATGTCCCCAGCACATAACGTAGTTTTGGGTGCTTACTCATGTGCAGAGTTCAACGAATGCTTCTTGAAAGAATAAAGGGATTAATCAATCAGATGTGTGTGGAACCTACAGTCTTTCTTTTCACTCTTGACCAGACTTAACTGTGTTACTTTGTCCAAACTCTTCTGTCCATGACCCTGGACTTAGTCAGTTATATTTATTTTAGAAACAGGAAAATATGGGATCAGAGATAGGAAATCATCTTCCTAAGGTCAACTAAGTCAGCGACATAAACCAGGAAGAGAGGACAGGTCTCTATTCTCTGAATCCAGCTTTCTTCCCACTCTGCCTTCTTCCATTTCCCACCCAAAGAGAGGCATTTTCCCATAATGCTTCTTCTGTTTGTTTCCAAAGTCCACTGAATGGTGTTCAATAAAGCAAACACTACTGTTTAGTACAAGTCAACCTTTTCCTAATTGATTTTTCTCATTTTTCAACAGATTTGTAATTGTCAATTTACTTGCTGAGTTGAAGGCAGCACCTGGGTTTGTCATTCTAACCCTTGGAGTAATTTCACTCTACCTTGTAAGACAGGTTCCTACACTTGTATTATTCTCTGTTGGCATTGTCTTTTCAATCAATCAGTCATGAAAAATTCATGTCCAAGGTAAAGCCCTAGTGAACCACTCAGAGAAAAATGTGATTATCTTTAAACAAAGGGGAGATCTTAGTGTTCTCTGAAATTCACTGGAGAGAGCAGCCTTTAATAAGGAAGCATTTTATCTGCTGTTTGCAATCCACAAGATACTCCCGCTTTTTCCATTTAAAATTGATCTCTTACAATTCTCGGGTTTCAAAACTAGTATCAAGTGAAACTCCATGAATGCAGATTCTAAGAATTTGAAGTTTGTAAAAGCTCAACCTGAGCCTTGCATGAGTGATAAAAAATGTGTCAGCTAAACATCGAAGAGTAATGTTGCAAATATGATTAGGGTAATGTTACATCAAGTTTTCAAAACATGTTTGTTTCATGCTGAAATTATAAAGAATTTTATTTGTTTATTGAATTGCCCTCCAATTGTGGAGAGTGACTGGTTTCTTCCTCAGATGGCCTGAATCTTAACTGCGACTCCAGCCTGAACCTTGTATTGGTTCTGGCCCTGACTCAACCATAAAATGGAACATGGGCCTGTGTATAGCCCTATATTGGCTGAAGACTGAACATAGACCTTTGTCTTATCAGCAGCTCACAAGCAGTTATCATTGGCCTCAGGAGAACTGGATGAGAGAGTATGTTTGGCTTAGTATAACCCTTCCTCCTGCTGGCAAACAAGTTCAAGAACCTGGTCTGATAGCAGTTAGTGGCTTGGTCTCTGCCCTGGAAAGCAGTACCATGAAGCTATGCTGAAGAACGGCCATCCCATAATTCCCAGGTGCTTTGGGAAAAGCAAAGGCCGTTTCTAATCAAGTGCTGCTCTCTTCTTAGAATTATTGCTGTGCAGTTTGCTATATTCATCAGGAGCTTTTTATAAAAAATCTTTGTCTTCAGAGGCAAATTGGAAGCATGGATCTTTTTAGTATTGCCTTTAAATTTGCAGCATGATTCTAAGTGGGAGGAGAGGTGTTTGCTACTTCTTTGTTTAGCCTAGATTGTCCAGTACTGGGAAGAGGTAGGCAGTATGTTTTATTCTTTAGAGCTCTAACTTATGAGTCACATAAACCTGATTTTAGATCCCGGTTCTATCACTTGTCAGCACTGTGCTGTTGGGCAAGTGATTTAATTTCTGTGAGAGCTTCAGTTTTCTTTTCTGTAAACTGGGACTTTTAAGACCTTTCTCTCAATAGTTGTTGTGATTATTAAATCGGATTTTAAAGGTAACATGTCCAATATATAATAAGGACTTAATACGAAACAGAACCATAGAAACCTATATCTTGGAGCTCCTAGAACCCTCAGAAAAGTATTTGCTTTCGCTATCTAGCTGAAGATTGAGTTTAGATAGGGAAAGTATTACCGTATTTGCCGGCGTATAAGATGACTCGGCGTATAAGACGACCCCCTAACATTTCCACTCAAGATACAGAGTTTGTTATATGGTCGGCTGTGTGCGATTTTGCGAGTGTGGTAAAATCGCATAACAGCAAAATCGCATAACAGCCGAGCATACACCCAGCAGCGCTGCTGAT
>NW_017731611.1:910180-915895 GCF_001890085.2 Hipposideros armiger | reverse complement strand
TCTATCTGAAGTGTACCTGGCGTATAAGACGACCCCCCACTTGGAGGCATATTTTTCAGGGCCAAAAAATCGTCTTATACGCCGGCAAATATGGTACCATTCTGTTTTTATGGATGGTTAACTGAGGTAAAATAAAACACACTAAAGCTTACAAAGATAGTGAGTGATGGGTACAAAATTTGAACTCAAGGTTCTGTATTCTAGGACTAGTATAATCTTGTCCAACTTTTTCACTTTACAGCTAAGGGACAGAAACTGACATTGCTTCATAACATGCCTTGTCGCCTCACATGAACCAGCCAAACTGCACAGTTCTGAAGGGCAGGAATTGACCTCCTCCCTACCACCGACAGTGAGAGAGTAAAAATCTAGAGAAAACTTGATTAAAAAACACATAGTAGTATGACCAAGTTTAAATAGTATTTTAACAATAAGTAGACATAATATTTAAGGGAGAATTAACTTGTATTAAAAATTCTAAATATAATGAAGAAAAATCAAAGACAGTTTAACAAAAATGTTGGGTTGTCGGAAAAGTCATGACGTATTTTTTCTATGTTTTTTATTGCAAAAATGCATCATGACTTTTCTGAAAACCCAAAGTATGACTCTAAACTACAATGTGAAATAAATTGCTTAAAACATTTTTTAAACATTTGTTTTACTTCCTTTAAAACATTTTTTTCCAGATATATTGAGCTATAACACTGTATAAGTTTAGGGTATATAAAGTGTTGATTTGATATACTTATATATTGCAAAATGATTACCACCATAATGTTAGCGGACACCTTCATCACGTCACATGGTTCTCTTTTGCGGTGAGAACATTTAAGATTTACTCTCTTTGCAACTTTCAAGTATATAATACAGTATTGTTAACTATAGTCACCGTGCCGTATACTAGATCCCAGAACTTATTCATCTTATAACAGGAAGTTTTCCTCTTTGACCAGCATCTCCTATTTTCTCCCACCCCGCAGGTAACTACCACTCTAGTCTCTTGCTTCCATGAGTTTGGTTCTTTTAGATTCCACATGTAAGTGATTTTCCCCCCTTCTTTTTAGTGTTTCCTTACTTTCTTCTGCTCTCTCTCTCTCTCTCTCTCTCTCTCTCTCTCTCTCTCTCTGCCTAGTTGGATCACTGAAGGGTACATAGTATGTTATTTGGGTATTGCTAAATTACAAAGCACCCACAATGAGGTGGCTTAAAAGAACAAGCATTTATTAATGCTCATGAGTCCATGGGTTAGCTGGTGGTTCTTCTGTATTGGTGGTCAGCTCTGGATTAGGTAGATAGCCTGCTGCTTTTGGCGAGGTTCCCTCCTATGTTTGCAAGTCACCTATCCTAAACTGGTCTAAGATACTTCAGCTGGAACAGCTCGGTTCTCTTCCATGTAGTCTTTCATCCTCTGTCAACAGGCATTGGATTTTATCTAATGTTGGTGTTAGACTTCAAGAAAGAACATGGAACTACACAAGGCTTCTTTGGTTCAGAACTGGTATACTGTCATTTCCACCAATGTCTGTTGGCCAAAACCAAACACAAGGTGAACCCAAATTCAAGAGGCTTATCTTTTGATGTGAGGAGCAGCAAAATCATATTAATAGTACAAAAAATGTGGATACAGGGTGGAAAAATAATTGTGAAAAATTTTGCAATCAATCTACACGTGATGTATGTATTTCTAAGAAACAGGTATCAAGTAGACTCGTCAAGGAAAGGTTGTGCTGACATTAAAGAAGATAACCCAGAAGTCAAAATCATTCCCCAGAATTTTTCCCCAAAAGCAAGTAGAGTACAAACCTATCCAGAAGTGGGTAGCATTGTGGGACCAATCAGCATATGATAAGTCTGCATCAAGAGGGGGTACTGAATGAACAAATAAGGGAGAGATTATTGGTTTTGCCTAAATATGGAAACCTATGTATTCCAGTTTGAGAATTTCAGAAGCACTGAAAAAAAAAAAAAAACCAACAACCTGTGTTTTTCGCTCCTGTACCTGATGAGTAGTCCAATAAGTAAAAAATGTGTATACACCTGTTTGTCCCACTTGTCCTTTGGGCAAGGGAAATGTGGAGTTGGTAAATGTAGAAATTTTACTCTCTTGGCACATTGTAGGTTGTCCTAGGATTGGAGCCATCCAGGTAGCTGGCAATCTATCCATTCTACTTGAGCTTTCCATCACCCTGGGAGGACAACAGGATGTCAAATTTCAGATGTCGGATGCTCTTTCCAAAACAGATCTGAATCTATCACACCTAGACTTAAAATTCTTTAATATCCCCTTCCTATTGCTTTCAGTAAAAGATAAAACTCCTTAACATGGCTCACTTGCCTTTTAATGCCACAGTCTCATCTCGTACCCCATCCAGCCCCAGAGCTGTGTGCTTCATCCATAGAAAACAACTTGTAATTTCACAAACCACTCAACCTTTGTTTTGTTGCTCCCTCTGACTGTATTGTCTTCCATGCTGTCCCTTCTGCTCGGCTGGCCCTTATTCATCAGTAAAGACACAGCTTTCTTTCCACTAGTCTACCTCAGCATCATGTGTGTTTGTGTGTGTGTGTGTGTGTGTTTTACATGTTTATTCCCCCCCACCCCCAAGTAGTTCCTTAAGGGGGAAGGATCTTATTCATTTCTATAATCCCAGCACATAGCAGAATAGGAGTCCTATAACTGTTGACTAAGTGTAATGATTTAATGAATATTTCCTTGAATGAATGAATAAATGAATGAATGAATGACATTTAGAACAAAATTTTCTGTAGGAAGTGCTGTCAGATTGAAGAAAAGAGAAACATCTTTGTTTGTATGTTGGTGGATATTTATTCTGAGTTATAGGGAGAAGAAAGAGTTCCGTGAAAGATCTTAATTTAACTGTGTCACTTTGCTAATGCCCTTGTTTGATATGCTAAACTTCCCTTGATGAGAATGTTTTGCTCCATTCCCCTTTTTTCGCTTTTGGCTGCCTTCTCACAAGCTTTCAGTGAGGGAGAAGAATCTTCTTATGTGCAATCTGTAAGCCATTTCTTTATTATCTCTATCAGACTGCAGTATCCATGTGAAGATTTTAACAATTTCCAGTTAACAAGACACAGGTGCAGCTGATTAACAAACTTTCCTGGTTCCTTGTGACTCCTGAATATCAGCTTATAATAGATAAGGATTCCTTCTTCACATAGTGATATCTATATACCAGACTTCATGCTTTTGATATATCAGGTCCAGGATTTCCTGGCATTATTTGAGGAACTTGAGTGGTAACCTAACTGGTATATATTCATATAAATGCATGAACATATACATATATACGTGTAGTCTTTTGTTGTTACTTGATCACATTGTCTTGGCAATTATATTTAATCCTAACAACTCTACCAAATAGGTATGATTCTTCCTCAGTATGAATGAGGCAAACAAGGCTCAGAAAGATGAGAAAACATGGTCAAAGTTACACAGGAAGAGGTAGGCTTAGAACTCCAGTATTTCTTTCCACAACGTTGAGAAATCAGGTTAGACTCAGAGTTCGCAATATAAAAAAATGGAATACGGCTTTGAAAGAAAGTAGCTGGCTTGATTGAAAAAAAAAGAGACCTAGATTTTATCCCTAACTCAGCTCACATTACCTACATTATCTTTGGCATGTCGTGACATCAATGCAAATTCACTCTAAATTCCTGTGCAGTCCTACCCAAGTCACATTAACCTGGCTACCTGGTGGCACATGACTGGAACATGTAGCCAGACAGACACCAAGCAGCTTTCTCCCATTGTGTTATATATACTTTTCCACATTGTCAGAATAGGTGAGTAACAAGAGGTTGCCTCGAAAGGAGGTACTGACATCTGTAATACGAAAACTACTCATGCTAACTTAAGGAATCAAATACATTTTAAAATTTAAATATAACTATTAGTAGAATAAACTAGGATGAATGATTTATAAACTACTAAAGAAAGAAGGAAAAATATAAGAAAGATTTCAAGGAATTGTTGTGAAATATACCATTTTTAAAAAAATTGTAGGGAAGCATAAATAAAATGAATCATGAAAGAAAATAACCAATAAAAGACAAAAAAAAAAAAGACCAGTAGGGCTGGCTGAATGGCTCAGTTGGTTAAGAGTTAGCTTAAGAGCGCGAGCTCTGAGCAACAGGGCCACCGGTTCGATTCCCACATGGGCCAGTGACTCTGCGCCTGAGCTGAGCTGCCAACAGGTGGCAGGATAGCTCAGCTGGTGAGAGCACATGCTCCTAACAACAAGACTGCCTGTTCGATGTTGGGCTATACCCACCTGCCACAAAGGCTGAACTTGGCACCTTGAGCTGAGCTGCTGCCTGGATTGCTCAGTGGATAGAATACATGCTCTTAAAAACAAGGCTGCTGGTTTGACTCCTGCATGTGATGGTGGATACGCCCACCCGCAACTAAGATTGAACACAGCACCTTGAGCTTAGAGGCCACGAGCTGCTGACAGGCAGCCAGACGGCGACTGGCGCCCTCCACAACTAAGATTGAAGAACAACTTGGCTGATCCCCTTTTCCAATTTCCCAACACTGTTCCCCTCCCCCAAACCCCCAATTAAAAAAAAAAAGATCACTAAATATGGAGCCATATAAAATGGTAAAAGGAGAACACTGACTAGAGATTTGCCTAATGTAAATTGAAACATATCCTAGAACTACAATTAACAAAACAATGGCTGACTGTCACTGGAATAAATAGACAGATTAGTGAAACATAAGTAGAACTCCAGACATAAACCTAAGCATATAAAAATTTATTATATGGGAAAAGTGGCATTTGAAATTAGAAAGGAAAGGGAAGACTTATTCAATAAGATATTGGAACAACTTGTTAACCAATTGGAAAAAAATGTTATGCTACTTCATATTTTACACTAAAATCCTAATGAATTAAAAGTATTTAAACTTTTAAATTAGGGTAAATTTCCCAATAGATGTAAACAATATAAAAACACTCACGGGTTTACCACTAAGATGAAGCAGATGTTAACATTTTGTCAACCTGTAGATTCTGCTTTCTTTTATGGATTTTGATAGATATAACATTTTAAGGACAGCTAGATCATTCTCTCTTTTTCTTTCTCTTTCTCCCAGAAATAACCACAGTCCTGAAATTAATGGGTATTATTCCCATGTGTGATTTTATCCTTTTATTGTACTTGCATGTATTATGTTAAAATATACTGTTACTTTCTGTCATAATGCTTTCCTTCTTCATTAAACATTTTTCTGGGGGTTATCTGTATTGATAAATGTTGCTCTAGCTCATTCATTTTAGATGCTGAATAGTATATTGTATTAATGAACAACAATTTATTCTCATTCTTAGTTAAGTGGCTTTAGTTTGTTTTACTATTACAAATGAACAGTGCTACAATGAACATTGTTGTATGTCTCCTTAAGCAATGTACAAAAATGTCTTAGAAGAACACATAGTAATAGAATTGCTGAATCATAGGTTGTGAGCATCTTTATTTTTATTGTCAAGTTCCCCTTAAATAGGTGATTCTGTTTTACATGCTCACCAGCGATGTTAAAAAAAATCACTGTTATGAAGGAGAGGGGAAGGGATGAAACAATACAAATTGGTAATTGCAATATGGCCTCAGGGATAGAAAAAGACAGTCCAAGGAATATAATCAATAATGTTGTAAATATTTCTTAGGGGGCCAGATGGACCCATG
>NW_017731611.1:868265-910145 GCF_001890085.2 Hipposideros armiger | reverse complement strand
GGATTCAATGGAATTGTAATAGATAAGCATGATATCGGGGGTGGGAGGTCAATAGATGGGGGGAGGGGGGTTGTTACTTTGTGAGGGTGAAAAGGGTAACTATTGCATTGTTCTGTACACCTGAAACTAACAATAAAAAAATCACTGCTTCCTACATAATTATGAACACTTGATATTTTCAGATTAATTACCAAAGCTTGGTATTTTAAGATTTACTAATATTTTGCTATTCTGATTAAGAAATGTATTTCATTATTTTCTTAATTTACATTTTCTCAATTACTAGTGGGGATCAACTCTTCATGTGTTTATAAACCTTTCATTTCTTCTTCTATAGCTTGTCTGATTATATCATTCGTCTATTTTCTATTGGATTGTCATTCTTTTATATTTTGATTTATAGTAGTTCTTTATAGGTTTATGTATTAGTCCTTTCTCATTACAAGGGTTATGTATATCTTCTTCAATTATTGGGTTGTCTATTCATTTTCATTTTTTTGGCCTATTTTGATATAATAACTTTCTTATAAAGCAGTCAAGTAAATCTATGTTTTCCTAAATGGCTTATGCTTCTGATGCTTTGTCTAAAACATCCTTATATACCCTGAGTCTGTAAAATAATCTGCTTTGTTTCGCTTTGTGCATTGTATTCCTTAATTCATTTGGAATTAAGTTTTGTATTCAGTGTGAGGTAGGGATCTAACTTGATGTTTTTTCCATGTAGGTGATTCATTGGCTCAGCACTATTTCTTGATAGTTCAACTTTTCAACCTGATCTACGATGTTATCTCTGATATAGTCTGTCCTTAGGCTCCTGGTTCTGATACACCGGCATATCTCTATAAATCTGTAGCAATGTTTTAATTACTAAAATTTTGTAAGCTTTGTTATCTGTTAAGACTCTTTGCTATTTTTTGTCCTTGCATTCCCATGTAAATTTTATAATCAGCTTATCAAATTTTACACACACACACACACACACACACACACACCTGCTGGGATTTTAGTGAATTACACTGATTCCAATAATGAATCTTCAAACTATGAATATATGTTTTTTCCATTTAAGCCTCTTTGATTTGTCTCAGTGGTGTTTTATTTACAGTTTTCTGTGTAGAGGTCTTGTACTTTTTGTTACATTTATTTAAAGGTATTTGATATTTTTGACATCACATTTTGTATCACTTTTAAATATTATTTTCTGATTAGTTATTGTTAGTATATAGATATGCAATTGATTTTTAATATTGATTTTGTTTTAATGAATTCTAATATTATAGTTTGTAGATTTTTGGGGGGTATTCTACATACATAATTATGTTGGCCATATATATAATACAAGTTTTATTTCTTCCTTTCCAAATTTTTCCCCTTTTTTATTTTTATTGCCTTATTGCATTGACTCCAGTACAAGCTTTAATAGGAATGGCAATAGCAATAATAGGCATTCTTTTCTTGTTCCCAAATTCAATGAAATGTTTTAAAGTTTTCATGATTAAGCATGATTTGCACTTGGTTTCTTTTTTTTTTCCTTCAGCTAGATATCCTTTATCAGATTAAGATCTTTCCTATAATCAGTTTTCTAAGAGTTGACTATCATTAAGAGTGTTACATTTTATGAAATGCTTTTTCTTCACCTTTTGATATAAACTAATATATAAATAGTATATTATAATGACTAATTTTAGAAAGCTTGCATTGTTCTCTTTCTTTCCCATCCCCACTGGGATGGGTAAATTTGCTAATGATTTGTTTAGATGTTTAAGAAAGATATTTTCTTGCAATTTAATTTTCAGATTTCATTATCAAGGTTATATAGGTCACATAAAACAAGTTGGAAAATGTCCCCTCACATTCAATTATCTAGAATAATTTGTGTTTTCTGTTAGTGTTTGGAAGGCTAAACCAGGGAAGTTATCTGAGCTTGGCATTTCCTTTGCAGGAAAATTTTTAATATCTTCAATTACCTTAATAAATTAAATATAACTACTCAGATTTTGTGTATCTTCTATCAATTTTGGTAAGGTATCGTCTGTTTTTCTGAGAATTTGCCCTTTTCCCCTAATTTTTCAAATTCATTGCATAGTACGTATCTTTTTATTGTAATCAGCTTTTAAATCATTTTCATGTTTAAAGTTGTGCTCCCTTTTGTATTCCTGATATGAGTAAATTGTGCTCTTTATATATTTTTCTTGATTATTGGTCCATTGTTTTATAGGTTCATTGTTGAACCTGTATATTGTTTGTGAAATCCACTAACTTTTTTGGACTCTATTATTCTAAAAGTTTTCTTCAGTTTCTCTTTTATTTTATATGCAGACAGCCATATCAGCTGTAAATAATGAATTTTACATCTTTCTTTTTAATACACATATTTTTTACTACACCTTTTTATTTTATTGCATTAGAATTTTCAGTATGATGTGAAATAAAACAACAATAGTGGCAACCTGTTGTTTCCTGGCTTTGAAAGGAATATTGCTTACATTTCATTATTAAATATAATTGCTGTAAAATTTTAATAGATAAATAGATTATAAGATAAAGGAAGCTCTCTTCTATTTCTAGCTTTCAAAGATTAAAACATTTTTCGAATGGATGTTGAGTTTTGTCAGATGATTTTGTATATTTGTTGATAATTTAGTTTTCTCACTTACTTAATTTGTTAATATGATGATTTATATTACAGCTCTTTTTTTTTAAGATTTTATTGGGGAATTTGGGGAGGGGAACAGACAAGTTGCTGTCGTTTAGTTCTTCAGTCTAGTTGTGGAGGATGTCGTTTCACTGGCCCATGTTGGTATTGTCGTTGCACTCTTCCCGGGTGAGGCAGATCGGTTACTGGCCATTGGACAGCCACTCACGGCGACTCCTGGCAGCTCACGCTGGCTGCCAGCCACTCACGGTAGCATATGGCAGCCCACTGCAGCTCCACTGCAGCTTACACCTTTGCCGGCGGCTCATGGCAGCCCAGCTCCAGGTCGAGCTGTTACTCACCATCTTAGCTGTAGAGGGCACAGTGTCACTGGCCCACGTGGAATCTGAACCGGGCCCTGCTGCTCAGAGCTGGCACCATTCGGCCAGCCTACATTATAGCTCTTTTTGATGTTGAATCATCCTTCCATTCCTATGTTCATGTGTATTTTTGCTTCAAGTTTATAATACCCTCATAAAATAAGTTGGGTAGCTTTCTATTTTTTAAAAAAAATTTCACTTAAAATCTTAATTTTTTGAAAATAAATACATGTATTTAATTTAAAAACTCAAACAATATTACAAAGGCCAAAAGAAAATAATCCTCTTCTTATTCGCCCACTTTCAATTCCAGCTTCTTAAATTAAGGATTAGCAAACTTTTTCTGTAAAGACCAAAATAGGAAGTAATTTAGGCTTTATGGGCTATCAGGTCTCTGTCACAACTACTCAACTGTTGTCATGTTATAAAAAGCAGCCATAGGCAACACATAATGAATGAGCATGGTTTTTTGTTTGTTTGTTTTTTTACAAAACAGGCAGCAGGCAGGATTTGGCCTCTTTTCTTGAAGCAATCACTTATATTCTTTTCATTGTTTCCTCTGATGTTCTATAATTCTAAATAAAATTTCTGTGCTACTATTCTCTATTTTAGTTTTTGGTATTTATCAATTTTGTATTATGAGGATGATGATTAAATTCTTTTAACAGTTCTAGTACATAACACAAACTCTTCTGTTTCCCCATATTTATATCACTATTTTTGTTGTTAATATTCAGGCTTTTCTTTATTATGAATAGGTAAATATTAATATAGATGAGTCTTGTGTTATATGATTAAGTTTTTTTTTCTTCTACAACTATCCTGCCTGCCTCCTGGCTTCTACTGATAGTTGCTTTGCTTTTATGTTAAATTTTTTTCTGTATATCTATTGCCAAATGCCTCTGTTTTCTCTGGGCCCTTTTTTCCCCCTCCTATATCTTTGCTTGGCTGCTTTGGTCTCTGCTTCTATTAGATGTCTTTCATCATTAACAGATTGACATTAACATTCGAAATGGAGGATCTAAATGCATGTATTGAGCATGCCATTGGATACGCAGCCATTTCATTTGGGGAGTTTCATGTATCTATATCAGCGGTTCTCAACCTTCCTGATGCCACGACCCCTTAATACAGTTCCTCATGTTGTGGTGACCCCCAACCATAAAATTATTTTCATTGCTACTCTATAACTGTAATTTTGCTACTGTTATGAATCGTAATGTAAATATCTTTTTGTTTTCCGATGGTCTTAGGCGACCCCTGTGAAAGGGTCGTTCGACCCCCAAAGGGGTCGCAACCCACAGGTTGAGTACCGCTGATCTATATTATTCATAAATCTTTTATCTTTGATTGGGAGTTGGTTTTCCCATAGAAGAATTCTCTAATTTCCTGACTATAGAGATAATAAGGGTGACTACCAGTATTTCTGGATTTTGAATCCAGAAACCCTATGCTTCCACCTCTCCAGAGAATGAGTCTGTTTGGATCCCACTACAGTGGAGAGAGTCCTCGTCACTTGGGTGCTTGGTGTGAGGGAAAGAATCTGGGAACTTAATTTCTCTTTATAAGGACCTTAGACTTGCCTTGCCTGACACCCCAACTTTCAGAGGTACAAATGCTTCCATTGTTTTGTGTCTCTGGGATTCTGTGATGGGAATGAATTCTTTGTTTCTTAACTTTTTAAATTGGGTACTTAGCACTTTCTTTTTCAGTCTTTCTTCTTTTCTAGTACATTTACATAAGACTATAATTTAATGTGTCAATATACTGTTTTTCCTGTGTGCCACAAGCTCTGATTCGTAGTGATGAGTCAGTCACCCAATTCTAAATATTTTCTAATTTCTATTATTATTTTTTCTTTGATACATGAAAAATTAAGAAGAATGTGTAAAACTTTGGTACATATAAAGTGCTCAAAAGTTGTTTGCTATTATAAGTTATTGTTACCATTCCCTCATGGATGCCATTCCTTGTGATGCGTTTTGAGTAAATAACTGGTAATTAAGTGTAAAATATGGAAAGTCAAGATTTCCTGCACTTCCTACTTCCAGAAGTCTTTGGTCCTCACAACAACATGCTGCCTCAATAAATTGGCTGGAAAACATATTTAAAAATGTTTGGGTGAGGAATGGTAAGAGAGGGTGTCCTTTTTGCATGTAGTTTCATAGAGAAGGTATGCTCTTTATGGTCAAAACACCTAAGATTTAAATCCTAGCTCTACCAGTTAATAGTTCTGGGATTTTGTGGGGACAAGCCAGTTAACTTTTATTAGCTTCAATTTCCTCATGTCTAAACTTAGGCTAAAATAAACAACTTTTGTTTATTAATATAGCATATTTAAAAACTTGGGAATTTTTCCTGGCGTGGAGTAGGATATTATTAATCAATAATTGTTCGCTTTCTCATTTATTTATTCCAGCCTCACATCTGCCCATTATTTCTGTATTAGTTTTCCCCCTGCATTTAGCATTAATCTAGATCCTGAAAGTACAGTGTGGTTTCAAGATTCACTGGAAATGGATCTGACACTGGGAATCTCAGAAGAAAAAGAGGGTGGGGGTTAAGCCCTGTGAGGTTCAAAGGCCATTTGTCCCCTTGATATTGATTTTCTTAACTCAGACAGTAACCAAGACCCTGGGAGAAGTAATTGAACTGACAACAGGCAGGTCCAGGTTATTAATAATGGAATAGCCTTGGACATTCTTGATGACTTAATTTAATGACAAGAACGGAGGTCTGAAGCTGAAATGCCTGGAGATGGGGTCAATGGCTGGGTCTCTGAGGAGAAAGGAAAACATGAGTGATTCCTAGGAGCTTATTTCATAGAACAGAACGTTTTATGGTAGTTCCAAATATGAGGCCAGAGGAAATGGTTTTGATATTTTCTTCAAGAAAACAAAATTTTAAAGGCTTGAAAAATTGCCATTACACTTATTTTTTACCTTATTTTGGCAAACAGGCTTGGTTAGAGGTATGGAATTTTGGGACCTTAGTGAGTAACTTATCTTTTTTATCCCCTGAATTCAGATATCAACTCTTCATCTATTAATTGCATGACTCTAAACAAGTTAGTTAACCTCTGTTAGCCTCACATCTATAAAATGGTGATGTTAATGTTTTTGTTGTAGTATAGGATGATATTTAACACATTGTGAAAGTGTATAAAATACCCTGTTGCTTGATATCATATAGTACATCACACAATAAATATTTGTTCAGTGAAATAATACATGAATTTTGATGCTTCCTGCTCCCTGCCTCTGGATAGAAAAGCTCTTGAAAGCTTTCCCTTTCCTCCAAGTATTCTGGCTGCCCTCTTCCTCTGTCCTTTGGACCATTTCAGTGGTCATTTAGTGTACCTGAACACCAGTTCTCTTCTCTTTCCCAATATCTCCTCCCCAGTTATGACAAAGTTCTTCATTAAAAGAAAGGCCTCATTTCTTTTAACTATACTACCCTCCTAGAAGGGCTTTAGTCATCTAGAACACCTCACTCCCCTACTTTACAGATGAGACCCAGAGAGGAAAGAGACTTATCCAGAGTACCTGTGGCCCTATGAGTAGATGCTGAAATTAGGGTTGAGCTCAGTATTCCTGCCCCTAGCAGAGGATATAAAGGGGGTGCAGAAGAGGATATACTCATATGTCCTCCAGTTCTAGTCAAAGGGGTACTGAGCAGTTACAGAAATTTTGAACTTCGATTTTGCACTCAGCTATTATCTTTAGTTTGTTGAGTTTCAAATGTATTACTGTCACTGTAATGATAATAATTATTCACTTCCATGCAAATTCTAGGTCAGCCTAGAGAGATGGCACAATGAATAATAGCCCAAACTTATACAGCATTGACTATGTACCAAGTATGTTTCCAAACACTGTACATATATTAACGTAGTTTATTCTCATCAGTAACCCTAGGTGCTATTATTATTCCCATTTTTCAGATGAGGAAACTGGGACACAGAAATGTTTAGTAGCTTAGAAAGGGTCACACAGCTTGAGGATGGTAGAGTGGTATTGAAACTCAGTCTTCCATGTTCCAGAGTCTGCGCTATTAACTACTGTGCTAAGCTGGAACAAACACACTGAATTTCTGTTGGCACCATTTATCCTTACTATTGACAGCTACCCCATATAGATTCCTTTAATCCTGCTAATTGTTTCTAGTGCTAGCTATCAAGAAGTGACATCTTGCAGAGCATAGTCTTCTGACAATCTTCTCCATCTTTCCTTTTCAGAGAGTCATTTTCAACATTGTTAACTTCAGCAAAACCAAGAGTCTTTATAGAGATGGGATGGCCCCTATGGTGAAATCTACTAGCAGACCAAAATGGTAAGTGACCTACAGGATGTGACTTCTTCCTGATTGGAGAATTTGACCAGGGCTAAAGTTTATCTGCTGTATGGATAGGGCTTAGTTTCACTGACACTAAGAAGAATGAGTTTCTGGATAGCCTTTGGTAAGACTCCGCATACTGGTTTTTGAGAATGTTGAGATAGAGAGCATGCTTCCATGTTTGGAGTGACCAACATTCTATTATAGGGGACGGTTCAGTCTTTTATTTAGTTAACCTCCTGTCCTGTTTGCCTCTTATCATCATATCTTTGGAAGCTTAATTAAAGCTCATTCTATGTGTTTCTTTTAGCCTGAGCATAGATGTTGTACAGTAACCTAGGAGGACATTGGGAACTATAATTTTGTAGATTTGCTTGCTTTGCTTGGTTTTTGTGTTGTTTTTGTATAGATAGTTTGTGTTTTTGTGGATGTTAAAGTTCTGTTTGTCCCATTGCTATAGTGAGGGTGAGAGTTGGATAGGATTGCTCAATAATGGTAATAATTATTATTATGATGATATTGATGATAATAATGATAACTACTCTCACTTAGGGCCCATTCTTTGTCAGGTGTTTCAATTTTGCTGTTATTATTCTCATAGCATTTTTGCAAGAATGATTTAACGTATCTATGTAATGCCGATGAAGAAACTGAGGCTATGAGAGGTCAAGTACTTTCTAAAGACCATAGTAAGGGGAGGAGTCTGTGTAATTTTTATTGTCCCTACTGCCATGCAAACCAATTATTTTGTTCATCCAGTTGTTCATTCATTCAACAAATATTGATTGAGTGCACCCAAACAAGAATTTTTAAAGACAGAAACTCAGTGTTATTCATCTATCACACAGTAGGTGTTAAGTGAGTGCTTGTTGAACAGAACTGAATTCATTATGAGAATTTATATGTAAAGTGCCTGGCACTTGCTAAGTGCTCAATAAGTGTCATCTATTATTAATAGTATTATATAAAACACTACACAAATGCAAGGAATTGTTAATATTATTCTAGCTTTGATCCCTGTTCAAAATTTAATGACTAGTGAGAAGATCATCTCCAAATGTCTATATTTATAGCAAACTAGCAATTCATAAATAATGAATTGTGCTTTTATGTATAAACGATACTTGGCAATTTTCTACAAATGCTGGGCTGAGAAGCTCAGGTTTGGAAAAATGTAGGCATTTGCTGATCATAATGCAAACTGTTTACTAAAATATAAAAATATCTTCCTGGGACTGACTTTTGCTTTGCATCAACTACATATTCCTTGGTTTCCTTTTGACACAGGGATCTGGGCAAGGGGTAGGCCTTTGCTTTGCGTCTCTAAACTCAGCCCAAGTGGATAACAACAGCATACAGCTCTCTATTAACAGGCATATGTGTAGATGCGTACTTCAGACCTTACCAACAAAGACGTCACTGTTGACCTGCTCATGAGGGCCTTCAAAATAACCTTGTCTTCTGTGACCATGCTCTGTGTTGGAATCTATACAGCAACAACAATCACCACTCCTTTTTCTCAAATGTTTTGCTTTGGAGTCCCCTCCTTTTCTGTGCTTTTGAAAATCCTAAAGCCTAAATATTTCGTTTTGTTTTGTTTTGTTTGTCATGGCCTTCTCTGTCAGGGCTCTTGACAAGATTTTGAGATATTAGTGAGTCCGTACATTTACATTATGGTGCCTTAGAATTAAGCCAGTCTAATCCAACGCTGGCATGAATTTAGCAGCAGCCATGTCCAGTGACTGGGTTTTCCTCATGGTCTGAAAGACTTTAAAGTTTCAAAACTGAGTTTGTTGCAGTTCATCAAGCCTATATGGCAGAAGGTAGCCGAGCAAATCAAGTGATTGATATGTTTAATGTCTCCTATATTATGTTGTCATCCCCAGACCTTAGATGCAAAGCTATTCATATTTCTTCATTGTCACCTTTCCCTAAGCCAGATGTTGGGCTATCTGTTTACTTAATAGGGCTTCACTGAGCACCGTAATGTGCCACACACTAGTCTAGTTATTGGGGATATACGAATACGACAGAAAAGATCTGTTCCCAAAAGGACCTTCGTTTTAGAATTTTATTAACTGATCCCTCCTTGCTACTGGTTTGTTCTAAAGATTCTTTCTGCCCCTTAGGTGCTTTCTGCCTAGGACTTCTCCTATTCCTTATGTCGATCACCTGTATCAGAACCTATCTTTCAGTGGTTATTATCTTAAATGTTTCCAGGGTAACATAAAACATGTATTATGACTGTTTCGCTCTCAGAATATTAGATTTTACTGGCCCTAAGGAGTTCATCACAACTTAGGATTCTAGACAATGGTCTGTCTCAAGGCTGACAAGTACCTTACAGTTCCCAGCATTAGAATATATTCTCGAGTGTCTTCCTAATTCCACTTTCCCAAAAACCAAGGCAACCACCATAACAAAAGGAGAAGGGGCTAACACTTCTCTGGTCTAGGGGCATTGCCTGTTTTAATATTCAAATAGGCCTTGGAAAAATTCTTACCTCCTGACAAACATTAAAAACCCTAAAGTTCCTAGGTGAAATATATACCAAATAGGAAAACAAACTTTCTTTACCTTTTCAAGGTGAAATAAACATTCTTCTTCACCTGTCAAGGCTGCTGTAACTGATCCCAAGCAAAGATGCCTTCAGGTCTTAGCATAGGTCTGATAATTAGTTGAGGAAAGCAAATGAGTACAAGAAGCAACTTAAAAAGCCATTATGCAAATATCTGGTCACTCAAGGCTGCTCTCCCTTGAGGAGATAACTGTCACAATACCTAGCAATGAAGTGGAGAAATTGGAAGATTCAGACGTTTTTTGCCTATTTTAGTTCACTCTATTTCTATTTACAAATCAGACTTTTTAAGGATTGTTGGTTAAGACTTCGTAGCATCAAGTTTCTGCAACCATAACTCATTAATATTTTTTAACATTGTCAAAGGCTGAAATTGCTATGTGCCAGGCACTGCTGGGAACTGACATTACCAAACAAATGATATCTGTATCCTCACCTATGCAGAAACTTAGCCTAGGATATTTACACAGCTAGGAAGTGGTGACGTTAGCCAGAGACCTCAGCGCTCCATATTTACGGTCCCTCCCATGTTCCATGCTTGGGCGGGGGGGTGGAAGGGCCAAAAAGACGCAGGAAGCGGCATGCTGCCACATCACCTTTGGTGAATCTGAAATAACTTCTCTGAGTGACTTGTTCATTAGAGTAGATTGAGGAGATGGGACTACATCTTAGAGTTTGCTTCCATTTAAAGTATTTTTATTGAGCATCTAACTTTGTGCTAGGTCCTGGGGTAGTACATATGAATCTGCTCTGGGTTATATCTTTATTTATTTTTTTTTAGAGCTTGAGATGAAACACAAATATAAATAGGTATAACATATAAGAAGCATTGTGCCAAGACCCATTAGTGAGATATGTAAACTGTGCTGTGGGATTAGAGAAGAGGAAGAAAGTGATGCTGTTCGGATGGTGGCGGAGGAAAGGGGACGCGGCGGGCAGGTGGTGGTTCAGCCAGGTCTTGAGGAAACGGGGGAGAAGAAAACAGGAAATGGGATTCCAAATGGAAGCTATCACGTGATGAGCCAGACGCCACATTTTTGAGCCTCAGTTTCCTCACTGTAAAAAGTGCATAATGATACTTTCTTGCAGAGTTGCTATAAGAAGCAAATGTGAAGTGAATGTGTAAATACATTTTATAGTGTCAAATATCAGTAAATTTCCTGACTGTTTTCTTTTCTTATCCTCTGTCTCACCCAAGACTGATTGGGTGAGCATTATTTCTTCCTTCCCTCCCCTTCCCTCCTGTCTTCCTTTCTTCCTTCCCTCTGTTTTTCAATAAACGGCCCAGAACTTATGCAAAGCATTAAAACAAAACAGTGACAAGAGAGATATGATCACTGTTCTCATACAGCTAATAGTCTACTGGGCCAGACATTAAATATGTAACTCTGGTTAAGTGTAATGACAGTTACAACATGAGTAATTCAGCATGCCGTGGAAACTATTTAGCATGCTGTATATAGCATTTAAGACTTAATCTGCGCCAAGGATAAGAGACCTTCATTAGGCATGTTATTTACACTGAGAGCTGAAAGATGAATAGAGTTATATCATAGCAGGTGGAGATATGTGTGAAGTCATAGAATGTGTTTGAAGTCTAAGATTAGAAAGAACATTACATTTCAATGAGCAAAGGCCAATGTGATTGGAGCATGAAATTCTAAGGAGAAATTGACTGGAGAGGTAGGTAGGAGTGAAATTGAGGTGAACCTTATAAGCCAAGCTAAACAGTTGGACTTGATTCTGAGGGCAATGTAAAGAAATTAAAGGGATCAACCAGGAGCAGGACATGAAGAGTGACACTTTAGAAAGATTGGTCTTGTTGATGAGTACAGTATATCTTGGAGAGGTGTACCAGTGTTTAGAGGTTTTTGTAATACCTGAAGATACAGCTGATGATGGATTAGGGTGGTAACAGTAGTGATGAAAACAAATGGGTGTATTTGAGGGTTAGCAAAGATTGAATCAATTTAACTTTGTGATTGGCTAGATGTTGGGGGTTAAAAAGAGTGGGTGTTCTGCATGATGTCACCCCAAGTCATTACCCACTCCTGATGCATAGAGTGGCCAACCCTCCTGGTTTGCCTGAAACTATGGGGTAACCTGGGATATGGGAATTTAGACTTTAGGGTTGTGTTTTTTTTAATATATATATTTTTATTTTTTCAATTACATTTGATATTAGACTTTAATTTTAAGTTGGGAATATCCTGAGAAAACCAAGACAAGTTGTTCACCTAACTCCTGAGTAATGAGGCAAAAGTGAAAACTCAGGGAGGAACTATAAAGGTAGAACAGAAGAAAGACCCTGTGTAAACACTGGGAAGATAAAACCAAAGTCCACAAAAAACAAATTGGCATAGTCTTATCATTAATGCTAATATCATTACTAATTACCCTTGAATATTTTCCTATGAAGTAATAATATGAAAACTATGTTTGCACTTAGGTTAATTTCAAAGTGATCCGCCATAGGTTAGGAATCACTAAGAAAATCTGAACATTTATATGAAAACTTAAAATGGCATTATATTAAAATGTCCATGTAGTTTAGTATTATAAGAATTGAAAAATGTAGTAGAAAGGAATCAGGAATCTAAAATTTGAGTCCTAGCCTTGGCAATATTAGTCTGAGATTTAAACCATCAAAAAAGGTCCATATTATAGAAAAATCTTTGCATACAAATGTATGTATTATAGCATGGTTGATAATGACAGAAACTCAAACCAACCTAAATGTCCAAAACCAGGAAAATTATTAAGTAAGTTATAGTGAGTCAACTCAATGCAATATTATGCAGGCATTAAAAATAGTTTCTAGGCATTTGTAATAAAACAAGAAAATGTAGATCGTGTATAAAGTAAAAGGAAAGGTACAAAACCTTATATAATAGTATGAAACCTACATATATATTAAATACACACATATAATACTGTTCATTGATATCTCTGGATGGTAGGATTTTTGTTTCTTTAGAGTTTTTTTTTATATTTTTAGAAATTCTACACTTTAAAATTTTGAAAAATCAAAGTAATATTTATTAAAAATAAAATAAATTATTTGTTAAATGATGTTAAAATTACTTATAATATGATTTGGAGTGAGACACGTCACTTTTCTGGGACTCAGTTTCCTCATCTTAGTAAAATGGATATAATGTACCCTATCCTTCTGACCTTTTAGAGTATTATTGAGATCACTAGAGACACTGGGAGTGAGAGAGACTGAGAGACATTTGTAAGTATAGGTCATGACCCAAAATCAAATTATAATTAAGAGGTAAGACAGAGGGACATGTAACCGTATCAGTCACCAGTGTCACTCAGTGGTCTTCTGGAGCTGCACCTATCAGTTTGCAGTAACTGATTGTTAATTTTTCAGCAGTTTTGTCAGTTGCTTTTCAAACCATTGATAGCTTGAAATGCTCATGTGTTATATCATGGAAAATGGAAAATGCTACAAATCAGTTTAAGTTAAATTAAGCCAGATAAGTTTATTTTAATTTAAACTATGAGAGAACACCTGGAGGAAATTTCTGTGGATAAAACTGACTAAAAAGCTCCAGACTCCTTTCTCAGCTCTCTGGTCATGGGGTTTCTTTGTCAGGACTCATGGCCCAGGTGTCAGGGAATTGGACTTCCTGAAGAAGGTTCCCAAGGGGGAGAAGCCAGAGGGTGCTGAGAAATCATGTCTCAAGCAGCCAGGGCTCCCATCTGCTGCATCTGGGGAGGTAGTCTACATCTTCGAATGACATCAGCATCTTTTGAAGGTGTGAGAGGCTGAACAAGTGAATGGGGACATGTAGATTCTTGCACTCACAGGACTGCCTCGTTTTCCAAAAGGAAACAAGTGGCACACACAGATTAGAATAATTTGAGGAGGGTTTATTGATAAAGGGCCATTGAATTAAAGGTGGTTGATTTGTAGAACCACAAAGGATAGGGCCAGAACCTGGGGCAAGTAGCATCAGAATTGGCACTACCCTTAGAGAAGGCAGAAGTTATTGAACTTAGAAAGAGAGTGTTGTATAGAGTGGGCTGCTCTGAAAGGGGCAGTGACCTATCAAGAGAAATAGGCAGCCTTAGGTGACTTTGCAGGGAAGGAGCCAGGGAAATAAATACTCCGACCTCCCCGTCCTTCCTACTTTCATCTCTTGCTAGGCTTTTCCACTGGAAGACCTAAACAGAACCCAGTTGATGTAACCCATAGAGGTCAGCCCCTCAAGCAGAGAAAAGAGTGAAGAGGGGCAAATGGAATATATCCAGCACAGTTTCGCTTCAGTGTCTAATTAATACTGACTTGTGTCCTTGTCGTCTCATGGAAAATATGTATAACACCTTATTTTTCAGAATAGTTTTGAAGATTTGATAGAATGCATGTAGATCAGCTTACTGCAAGCACCTGGTGCATAGCAGTGTATCCAGAGATAGTGGCAATTATTGTGCTATATACTTCATATCATTGAACTTTCCTTCCTTTACCAATCAAATAAAGAAAATACTACTTTCTGCCCAATGGTTATTATAATTATAAACATTAACCTTGGAATGTGAAAGTACTCTATAAGATATGATGCTTTAAACAGTATTAAATATAAAATGGAACCTATACTCTGATCAGAGCTGAAAATTCAACTTTCTGTTTCTAGAGCCTTTGGATTGGAAGCTACATGAGGTTAGTTTTTGTTTTTTTTTTCACTACTGTACCTCCAGTACCTAGACAGTCTTTAGTACAAAGTAGATACTCAATAAATAATTGTTAATTTAATTACAGAACTGTTTTTTTTTTTTTTTGCTCTGCTGATTGGGTGTTTTCTGCTACTTTGTCTTCCAAATTGCTGATTTGATCCTCTGCTTCATCTATTCGGCAAGTGATTTTTTCTAGTACATTCTTCATTTCAGTTATTGTATTCTTCACTCCGGACTGGTTCTTTTCTGTGGTTTCTATGTCCTATTTTATGCTTGCTATCTCTTTGTTGAAGTTCTCACTGAAATCCTTGAGCATCCTTATAACCATTGTTTTGAACTCTGTCTCTGGTAGGCTGCTTGCCCCCATTTTGTTTAGTTCTTTTTCTGGATTTTCTCCTTTCATTTGGAGCTCATTTCTTTGTATCCTCATTTCCGTTGCCTCTCTGTGTTTGTTTCTGTGTACTAGGTAGATCTGCTTTGTCTCCCAGGCTTCACTGGGTGGCCTTATGTAGTAGGTGTCCTGTGGGGTCCATTGGCACAGTCTCCCTGAGCCAGGTATTCCAGGAGTGCCCCTTGTGTAAGTTTTGTGTCCTCTCCTGTTGTAGTTGAGCTTTGATTGCTATTGGCACATAAGTGGGTGGGATTGACCCTCAGGGTGGCTGTGGGATTTGGCCACGTCCACAGCTTATGAGCTACTGTGTGGAAGATTTACCCACTGAGTGGGATTCGCCCCAGTGGGCTCTGGTGCCTGTTGAGACCACTCTTTGTGTGTGCCACTTGTGGGGCTAATTGGGCAGTGCTCTGCTATGGTCTGAAGCCAGTCTCCATCTGGGGCCTCTTGGAAGCGGCTCCAGTGCAGACCCAGGTCAGCCACAGCCTGTGATTGGCCATAGGCTACTTGATAGGAGCTAAAAAGCAATCCACAATTGTTCGCTGCCTGTGTTAAACCTCAAGGCACATGGAAGAGGCCACACTGTGAACTGAGGACTGCTACCACCAGCACTAGGCCTGGAGTAACTCCACAAAAAGCCAGGACACCTGGAGACTTGCTGCCGCCTGCCCACTCCTTTGCGGTTCAGCCACTGATAAAGCCTCATGTAGTGTGTGAGTTGGGTGAGGCAGGGTCTCAGGGAGTCACTAGAGTGGGAAGAGTTGTGGTTAGTGTGGTCACCAGTTTAATGTAGACTCTGGGTTGTTACCAGTGCTGCATCTGGAGCGACTCAGTAGCAATCTCAAAGCATACCGAGACCAGTTGCTGCCCACCTGGGGCCTGTGGACTCTGTTTTCCAAGAAAGAGTGCAGTGTGGGAGGGGCTGGCCTCTCATGGAGAAAGTACCTCCAGCTGTACCCAAGTTGGGTAGGGCAGGGTGCCAGCTGAGTCGGCAGGGTAGAGCAGCAGGGCTCATCAGGCCAATTAGATTCAGATTTGGCCGGAGTGGGTGGGCTTAACATAGGAAAGCTGGCGCCCAGCTGCTGGCTACTCAGGCGGAGGACTTCCAGGAAATGCCTACCGTCCTTCAGTCCTCCTGCCGAAGCCACACAGCTCAGTCTGCCCCCCACATGTCTCCGAGGCACCCTGAGTCATCCTTCCTTTGCCGGAACCCAAGGTGAGTGCCTGAGAGCGAGTGAGTCTGTGCGTGGGGTTTTTAAGAGGATATCTGGGTTTCCCACAGCCTTCCATCCCACATGAATGGTAGGAATAGTTGGAATTTCCACTCTTTTTCACAACCAAATGTTGTGGGGGCTCCTCTTCCTGGCACCAGTACTCTGGTCTTGGGGGCTTGGGGTCCCTTGCTTCTCTGGGGGGAACCTCCATGGCCGAGATATCCCTCCTGTTTCTCAACCTCCACAGGGAGGTTTGGGGCCCGTTCCGCCTCTCTGCCCCTCCTACCAATCTCGATGTGGCTTCTTTATAGTTTTAGTTATAGGACTTCTGTTCAGTAGACTTCAGATGGTTCTCCAGGTTGATTGTTCCGTAATTTAGTTGTAATTTTAATATGTTTATCGAAGGGAGCCAACGCAGTGTTTACTCCGCCATCTTGAATCTCTATCCTCATTCTCTTTCTCTACCTATAGAAATCCTATGCTCCAGTGATTTTCTTATACCTCAGACTTTGCACATGATCTTTCCACGTCTGGGATACACTCCCTTTTCCATTTCCTCTCTTTGTTTTCCTAGCTCACATCCATATATGCATCAGGGCTCAACTTAAGTGTCATTTTTTCAGGGAAAGCTTCATCACTGGCATCATTAAGATGAGATTAAGCACCCATACAGCTTCCTATCATATACATTGTTGTCATATTTTCCTATGGATTTAACTTGTTTCCCTTATAACATTGTAAGTTTCTTGAGGGCATGACGAATTTATTTATCATGTCCCGGGTCTATGTATATATTAGGATAGACCAACTGTTATATTAGATGGACCATAAAATGTTTAATGGGTCAAATAAACACAAGCTTATTTCTTCATCATGAACAAATGGACAAGGTAGCTCTAGACTATGTAGTCCTACTCAGGACCCAGGCTGACTATTATCTTCAGTGCATAGCTTCCAGGGCCACCTGGGCATCATCATCATTCCCGCCAGCCAGATGGGGCAGAGATAGGAAGAGAAGAGCCCACATGGAAGCTTTGTATTAGCAGTCCTGAATGTGGCTCATATTACTTGTAGTCAAATTCCACTGGCTAAAATGAAGGCCACATTTAACTGTAAAGAAAGTTGTCAAATGATGTCGCTGTGTGTGCAGTAAGAAGTGGAGAGCATGGATTTTGGCAGGTAGCTTGGCAGAGTTGGCTCTACTCCCACCAACAGGCACTCAGATATTTATGAAATGATTGAATGAATCCCTCCATAACAGCCTGCCTCACAAATATAAAAACTTCCCTGATCCTATTGAGAAAATATTTGTATTTGCATTATTTTGTAGCACTTGTCTTCCTCCACTTGGATTAAGATTATCTGTACATATACCTTACCACCAACAAATTCCTTGTGCTCAGCGTCTGGTATGTGAAGTGGTGAGGTCTAGTGGGAAAAGCATTGACTTTGGAATCAGACAGCCTCAGTTTGAGTACTAGTCCTTCCACTTATAACATGTGTGATCTTGGGTAATTTTCTTGGCCTTCTCTGAGCCTTAGTGGTCGTTATTGATATTCATGGCCTAGCTTATATCTTTGGGCCTCAACTAATATTTTTGATTGTGAATCAACACCTTGAATTTCCCTTCTATTAATGTTAACTGATAAACATCAGAATTAGATAAGATTGGGTTTATTTGGGGCCACATGTTTACCTTTTAGGGTAATTAAGTGGTTGGATCAGGAACAGAGACCAGGGATTTCCAAGGACCATTTTTTCCCCTGTGATAAATGAAGTCGAAATATGAGCTGACACTTAACTGTTGCTCTACTGAAATTGGGGATTCAAATTCATGATAACAAAAGAAATAGAGATATGCCCAAAGATTTGTTTTTAAGGATGTTTACGGCAGTGTTCATTATAATTGGGAAACATTATAAATAATCTAAGTATTCATCAGCAGAGATTGGTTAACTATATTTGGTATATCATAGGAGGAACTCATTAAATATGATATTGTAAAAGAATATTTAAAATGAAGATACAGCTAGACATACAGGCAGACATAAACCATAAACTAAAATATTGATAATTGTTTATCTGGTTATTTGAGGTATTTTCTTTCTTTTTTTGTGTGTCCCTTCCTGTTATTTTCCAAATATCTAAAAAGGAATATCACTGCTTTTATAACTTAAATTTTATTTGTAATTAACAAGCAGAGATTATTGGAGTAGTGCCCTCTGACTTCCTCTGGTCCTTTTATGCAGATCATTTTCTTCTTGAGTCCAAGATTGCTCAGATTATCAATGTTGGGCAGAATTTTGAATTTAGGATTTATATTCTTGTGCCAGCTAGATCTGGGTTTGATCAGCTCTCTCTCTCTCTCTCTCTCTCTCTCTCTCTCTCTCTCTCTCTCTCTTTTATTTTAATAACAGCTTTATTAAGAAATAATTCACACACCATATAGTTCACATAATTAAAGTATACAATTCAGTGTTTTAAAGTATACTTAGAGTTGTGCAAACATCAGTGTGATCAATTTTAGAATATTTTCATAA
Organism: Hipposideros armiger; assembly: GCF_001890085.2. Classification (NCBI taxonomy): domain Eukaryota; kingdom Metazoa; phylum Chordata; class Mammalia; order Chiroptera; family Hipposideridae; genus Hipposideros; species Hipposideros armiger. The sequence goes on along the minus strand of NW_017731611.1, from coordinate 891,383 downwards.
CTCCCCTAAATGAAAACCTGTACCCATTAGCAGCCACTCGCTTTTCTCCAACCCTAAGCTCCTCTCTGTATCTACAGGATCGCCTATCCTGAACACTTCATGTAATCATACAATATGTGGTTTTTGTGATTGGCTTCTTTCATTTAACATAATATTTTCAAGATTCATCCATATTGTAGCATGTGTCAGTAGTTAATTCTTTTTTATGGATGAGTAATATTCCATTATATGGATGTCATGTTATAGTCATTCATTGGTTCATGAATGCTTGGGTTATTTCCACTCTTTGGCTATCATGAACAATGGTGCTATGAATGTTTATGTACAAGTTTTTGTGGACAATCTTTTCAGTTCTCTTGGGTATGTAACTAGGAGTGGGATTGCTGTGTTGTATGGTAACTCTGCTTAACCTTTGGAGGGTTGCCTGACTTCATTCCAAAGTGCCTGCACCATTTTACATTCCCCCCAGCAGTGTATGAAGTCAAATCCTTTTTGATTCCTATATTTTGTTTTCCCATATAGTGTGTGTGTATGTTGCACATGGTACTTGTAATGGTTTTATATGTGGATTTATCAGTGTGTGTTATATGTAGTATATGTGGGTTTGTGTGTGTATATGTGAGTTGTGTGTGTGTGTGTGTGTGTGTGTGTGGTGTGTACCTGCACTGAGTAAGGGCTGGTGATACCACTTACTGCATTTTCTACCCTTTCCAGATAAATATTTCTGCTGGCCTATCTGAGACAGTTCTTGCTTGGAGCAGCCTGCCTCCTACCCAATAGCCTGGCCACCACCAACTAAGCAGGTCTGCTGGTGAATTCCAGGGTTTCTAAGCTTTGAAAGGAGAATTCTCCTATCTTTTCTAGTAGCTACCATGCAAAGTAATCTGGAATTGGGTCCAGTCTGAGAGTTCAGGCTGCCAACCATCTCTTAAGGTGGTTATTAAACTTCATTATTATGGAGGATTTGGAAGAAGACAAAAGTCCTTCCCCAGCCCTGCCCCTTTTTTTCTTGATCCCTCTCTCTGGAACCAAGTTCTACAAGCCAGGTTCTACTACTTATTCCCTTGGGTGATTAAGCAATTTATGTAATTTTTCTGAGCCTCTATTTACTCAGATACAAAATAGAGCTAATATCCATCTTATGTTGTTTTTGTGAGAATTAAAGTCATGTGATTCCCCCAGAATATTGTAGCTATATGAATTAATGTTTCAATTTCCTCTTTTTTTTTTCATAAAAACCCTATATCATCTGCAGAACTTAATGCCTTTGCATGAAAGTTTGCTTTTGTTGTCAGGACTGTATTTTCAACCCATTCCAGAAATCTTTATTTAATATAAAAATTTAATAAAGATACTTGGATCATAAGCAGAATACTTACTGTTCTTTGGCTCATGATCAATAATATCAAAAGCAATAAAATTACTTAACTTGAACCCAGATGTGGTTTAACATAAGGGAATTAGAAAAAAAAATAAAAATAAAAATCCTCTGTTCAAAATAGCACATTATTATAAAACCCCAGTCATTTAAAGAAGATGTAACTGAAATAGAAGGGAATAACTCCCACTCACTCTGGTGAGGAGAAAAGGAACAATTAAAATGAATATACTAGGGAGAATATGAAATTTATTTCAATATTTCCATTATATTTTTCTCCAATTATATGCTGAATAGAGTTCTTTACTGCAACTGAAACCCCAAGGTAGAGTTTAAAAAGAGTGACTCGTGGAAGATAAAGGCAGCTCTCTTTTGCTGGGTGGAGGGTAGGTTTTCCTGACAGAAACAAAGAAAAGGAGACATTAAGTGTCGGGGGAGGTATGTAACTCTGAGTGAATCAACAGTGGTAAGTCCCTAGAAGCTCTACCCTTTGTCAAGCTTCTCTTTCTAAACTGGGTAACGTAAAAAGATTCTTTATACACCGCTTCTTGAGAAGGCATGTGGATGTGTGTAGAGGATGGTGGGGGAATAGGGGAACAAGAGAAAAAAGTCGCATTTTAAAATTCTTAATAGATACCATTGAATTTCAGAGTTTGAAGAGAACTTAATGATCACCTGGCCCTAACTCTTAATGAACAAATGATAAAAGTGAGGCTCAGGGAGGAAAAATTATTTCCCTTTAGGCATGCAGCAAGGTAGACAGAACTATGTCTAGATCTTGGGTCTCCTCCCAGTCCAGAGCCAGACTCCTAAGGTAGCAGCTGAGGAGCTGGTTGCTTCAATCCTGTGAGTGAAAGAGATCTGAAGACAGACAGACCCAGGCGCAAATGCAGGCTCTACCTGGCATCTCTATGGCTCTGGACAAGTTGCTTAATGTCCCTATGCCTCAATTTCCGTGTATATAAAAGATGATTGTGCCAGCTTTTAGTGTAGTTATAAGGATTAAGTGAGAGGAGGTGGGGTGAGTCACCCAGTGCAGCAACTGGCATCCCCTTTCCCTGTGCTTTAGCTTCGATGTTCCTCTTGAACATGACCAGGCCTGGCTAGTTACCCAGGGCCTCTCAGCTTCTCCCCAGTGCTCGTCCTCCCTGGCCTAGTGCTGTGAGTGCTGGTCCAGGCCGTGCTGAATCACTCCCACAGCTCACTCTCCTGTTCAGCACCTTTGCATCTGCCCAACTCCCATTACATACAACTCAAGCAGTCTCCAAAGGTCAGGACCCGAACGTGGCCAAGTCCTTCCTTCAATTTGATCTACGCATCCAGATGCTTGTTCTGACTAGAGGAATTTTATAGATGGCTGTCTCCCACCGGCCGTGCCATCCACCCCAGTTCTAAGGCTATTTCTAAAGCTGAACGTTGGCTGAGAAATGTGCCTGGAACCTGAGTGGTTCTCACTCTGTTTGCTCCAAGTTGTCTCTTTAAGAAGGACCATGTGCAAATGTGGTTTTTCCATTCCAGATGGGCACCCTTTCCAAAGTGGCTTGTGTTAGTTCTTCCTTGCTCCTTTTCTTTTCTGCTCTCCCTTCTTCCCTGTGTTTATTAAAAAAAAAAAATGAAGGCAAAGACTCTTGCTAGATATTCTAGGCATTCGATAAGTCAGTCTGTGCTTTCCAGCTGAACAGGAATCTATTTATGATGCACCTAGGTGAGTGGTATGCATAGGACGCTAGGGAAACAAAGAGGACAGTGACCAATTGTGCACATTCAGGCTATTAGGGAAAACTTCTCTGCAAAGCTGGCAATTAGGTTGAGCCTTGAAGAAGTTGGAATTTGTGAGCCTGGCAAGCTGGAGAGATGGGTGTCTGGGCCAGAGGAAGAGTACTGTGAAGGCATGAGGAAGTGTGATGTGTTTGGAAAATACTGAGCAGGTTGGGCTGGCCAGAGTACGGTGTGCCGGGAATGGGACAGAGGGCAGAGCCTGAGGCCTGTGGTAGACGATGTGGCTGGAAAATCAGGTTAGGGACAGATGATTGGCTGTGAGCTTCTTGAGCTACAGACAATATCATCTCCTTAATCCCCTCAGAGAGCTGGAAACACAGTAGATGCCCTGTGAATGTTGTTGAAGTAACCTGAGTCACCGCCGTCTTTCTTCTGAATTACGGCAGTGCTCTTCTGCTGGCCCCTGCACCCCTCCCTGCAGTCTCTTCTCTACAGAGCCACTGGAGTGACTGTTTTAAAACGCAAGCCTAGTGGCTACCAGAGGGTAAGGGTGTGGGGGTGGTAGAAGAGGGTAAAGGGGGTCAAATACATGGTGATGGAAGGAGAACTGACTCTGGGTGGTGAGCACATAATGCAACATGTAGATGATGTATTATAGAATTGTTCACCTGAACCCTATATAATTTTACTAACCACTGTTGCCTCTATACATTTAATAAAAATTTGAAAAACGACAGGGTCAGATCACATCACACCTCTCCTCACCTCGTTTCTTACTCCTTTCCTCCGTGCTCACAGGGGTCCAGCCGCGCTGGCCTCCTGGCTGTTCCTCAGATGTGCCACACACACTCTTGCCTTAGGTTTTTGCGCTGGCTGCTCCCTTTGCTGGGATGCTCCTACCTCAGATATCCAGATAGCCTCTCCCTCCCCTCCTTCAAGTCTTTGCTCAGATTTCTCCTCAGCGGCATCTACCCTGGACATCCTCTAGAACTTCCAAGTGCCCACTGGAGCACTCTTGGTGCCTCTTACCCTGCTCTCCTTTGTTGTTGTTATTCATAGTCCTTATCATATTCTAACAGACTTAAAATTATGTTTGTTGTCTGTTGCCTGTCTTCTGCTATAACATAAGTTTCCCAAAGGTAGGGAGGGATCTTTGTTTATTGGTGTGTTTCAAGTACCTAGAACAGTGCCTGGCACATAATAGGTGTTCACCAAATATTTATTGTATGACTTTAATAAATATTTCCTGAATACCTTCTCATTTTATAAATTTAAAATGCTGGGCATTTTACAAATATAAAAATAAGACATTTCTCTATGCTTATAACATTTGCAGGCTGTTATAGAGTAAGGACTGGTCATGTCCCTCTGTTCTAATACAAGGCAATCAGTATGCAGATGAGAAGATGCTGTAAACAGCAGGAGAAAGAGAGAGCGTACTATGAATTTGGGGCCCCTTATGTTTTCCTTGAGGGTTAAAATAGCAGAATGTGAGAAAGGAGCCAAGGATCTGTTAATCAACAACATAGATTACAGAAGAGAAGGAGATTCCAAGAGATTGTGAGCTCCAGGCTCCTGACACTGGCATCGCAGTGGCATCCTTGGCTTAAGTTTGGAGAAGAGGTTATCACAGCCATGGATGTTAAATGATTGTTTATGGTCACACAACCTAATCAGGGGTCTTATCATGGGATCATAACTCAGCTTCATATCCAGGATGATACTGATATTGTAGTCAAATTGTTATACATATTTCTACATAAACCGTATCTTTCAGCTGATTCTTAAGAGGGTTTGTGACTTGAAAACTTTCAGAATATGCTAAATAAGCTTAGCAGGTCAACTGGACAGCAGACATCAGTTTTCTTCATGCTACAGTGTACCTTCCATGATAAGGTGAGGCTGCGCCAAGTTGTAAGCTGTTCGGTTGAATTGGCTCTCACTTGGGGAAAAAAAAGGGGGGCATTATCGGTGATCAGACATGCACCTGAGAAAGTTCACTCTGGCAGATTGGAGGATGGCTTTTTCAATGGACCAGGGACCAATTAGGAAATTGTTGTTATAACTTAGGTTAAAAATGAGGAGTGTGGCAGCAGGGGTGGCAAGGAGGGAGTAGATTTATTCATCCTTTTTACATATACTTATTGTATGCTTACCATGTATCAAGCACTATTACTGGTGCGGAGGATAAAATGGTGAGGAAAAAGAGATATTGTTCCTGCTACTGTGACATTTATAGTCTAATATGAGGCACAAATAATATTTGAATAATCATAAAGACAAACTTTTAAAAATAAAAAAAGTAATGTGTAATTATAACATTTGATAAGTACTATAAAGACAACATATGCATTTCCAAGACAGAATTTGAATTTAGGGAAGGACTTAGTGACTGAGAAAGGAGAGCAGTGTTTGGGGAGACCGTGAGATGTCTGTTTAGGTAGTAAAGTAGAAGGTGGTGCTCTCCCAGAGATGGGTGAAAGGCCAGGTAATACTGGAGGAGAGGCAACTTGGAGGAGAGGCAACTTGGCGGTGAAGGAAAGCAGGGACATGTCTGTTTTTGCACAAGTGCCTGTGGGCATCCAGGTAGAAGAGCCAGATGGCCTTTGGACATATAAACATCTCTGGAGCTCAGGAGAGACATCGAGGAATGACACTGAGATTTTGTTGTTACTAAGATGTAGGTGATGGGCCAAACCACCTCCGGAGACGTGGCGTCATGTGGGAAGAGACTGCTCCTGCCTTCCACGGTGGCTCCAGCAGACATAATCAGGTCATTAAATATTCAACAAAGTTTGCAACAGATAAAAGCAATTTTATCTAATTTCCCTAAATATTAATATTTTGTGCACCTTAATCCTTTCATTATCATAAATGTTTATTCAAGTTAAATATTAAACACTCTGATTTGTCAGGATTTGGGTTTGTTTTGTTTTTTTTTGCATCTGCTCTCATGATGTATTGAGGCTGGAAATGTGAATGAATTGAAAATGTTTGGCACTAACAGACTGCTTTTGCCTACTCTTGCATTGCCTGTAGTTTCGGAAAAGGAAAGGAAGGGGATGAACTTTGTCAATGGATGGACCTGGGGTTCGTTTCTAGCTCTCCTACTTCCCAGATCTGACAGTAGGAGCTGCTTAATCTTTCTGAGCCTTGGTTTTCTCATCTCTAAACTGGAGTTAAGGTTACCTTGGGAATTAACAAGAGATAACATAAAACACTCAATATATTGCCTAGCACTTAGGAAGCACTCACTAAATGCCCATTTGCTATGAATTCAGTTCTTAAGGTGATTGATCCTTCTTTACTGAGCCTTCATGACTACCTCTCAGAGGCCACTGGCTCTAAATTGGCTGGGAGCAAGCTGGAGCAGACTCAGATATGATTCCTGGTGGCCACTACCCCTGTAGCCTGAAGGAGATGGGGATGTGTCTGGGCTTACTCTGTAATCCATGAGAATCTAGTTTGCTGATGTCATAGATGGCCCACACCAGGGCTTACTGAAAATGAACTCCCAGTGAACCAAGTTCTGTGAGCCATGCCAGTGTGAGCGTGAGATCCCAAAGCCAATTTGGCAGCTTCTCTAATTTCACTCCAGCAGGATATCCTGTCCTTGTTAAGGTAAGTGGGGCAGCTTGAATCAGTCCCACCTCGGGACTTGTGGAACTCCATGATTAATCTGCCTGACTGGAAGCCCTCTCTGCCTAGCTCTATAGTATTTTGTTCTGGCAATCAGTAGAGCAAGCTCATTAGCATATATCTTTGCAGTTGTGGCTCTTTCCTTTTTTAGAATGGCATATCAAACAGAACATTTTATGACATACAAAATACGAAAATTTCTATTTCTTCAATATCTGTTTAGTTTCACAAATATTTTCTATTGCGATACACCGAATAGACAAAGTCGCTGATTTTGAGGAAGTTACAATTTAGTGGGCAGGAAAGAACTTAAATGATTCCAATATTTAAGGAAGGATTTGTGCCTAAGTGTCCTGTGTATTCCTCCTTGCACATAACTGGTGCCCAGGCAATTCTGGTTGGTTGAATGAATAAATGAGTGAGTAGAATGAGTCAATAATGAGTGTAAGGGTCTTTCTTAATTTTCTGTAAGCATACTTGGCATCATCTGACTATTTTGTTTTCCTTTTCATAACTTTTCCTCTATCTTCTCTTAGAGATTTCAGCTGCAAATACACATTTGTACATGGGAACACAACCACACATACATACATCTCTGTGGATGCTAGATCTTACAAAGGAACTTGATTAAAAGCTTCACTGGTACAATTTCTACCACCCCATCCCAACCTGACCTCCTCCTCCTCCTCCTGTGCTACGTGAGCCCCTTTTGGACAATGACACCCCACACTCCAGAGTAGAGACTGTGTCTGAATCATCTCTGTCCAACACATGGCCTGCCACAGAGCCTGCCCCATGTTGGTTTGATTGTACAGCAGAGAGAAATTGAGATTTTTGATAGTGCTGAATTCCAGGGCCATGTGGAACTTTGGTGTACTCAAGCCAGATGTGTGAGCTTTCAAACTCCTCCACTCTTCTGTCTCTCCCACTTTTCTTCTGCTTGCTTACCAATGGCTCAAGCCCCTTGAATGGTACATATCTAGCTTTTAAAAATAGACTTCCAAGTGAAAAAGAAGAGGGCCTTAACTTCCTAAGAAAGTGCCAGTGATACAGATTTATATCACCTTAGCAATATTTTCTGAACATACACTATGTGCAAAGCATATTTGGATCTCAAAATTGGCCTTTGGTAGAACAGAAAATAATATTTCCATTTTATAAATATGAAAGTGGAGATTCATAAAAGTTAAATGAAACCCAGAGACACACAATGATTTAATTGCAGAGCCTGTATTAGAGGTAGTGAAAGACCATAAAGTAACCAGACTAGTGGAAGGGCAGAGAATTAAGGGGTTGATAAAACTCAAGACAGAATTTTCTGGTATGTCAGTTTTTCTATGGGTTACCCTGGGATGGTTCCTCAGTTAGTTTTAGGAACCACTAATGCTCATTTTTAGGCACAAAATTCTAGCATACCAGTCAGTCCTGGGCAAAATCATGAAAACAACATAGAATTTTTGCGGTGTATTGCCCACATTTCAGTAGTCCTCTTTGGGCCTACCTCTTGAACCCAGTTCCTCCGAATCTGGTCCTCGGGCTATGACCAGGGCTTTTTAAAGTATCATCATCCTCATTTTCATTGCCATGCTTACTCTCTGTAATCATCATCATCACTAGCATACATTGCTGTCAGAATCAGCGGGCAGATATCAAAGTGAAAGAGAAGGAGAGGAAAGGACTGGCCAATAACTGATGTACAAAATGCCTAAAAATATTTCCCCTAATAACTAAGTTGCACTGACCTGTTCAGGAGCACTCCATGAGTGGCTGCTTATATCCAGGGCACAGCAAGAATCCTGAGATGGCTTCACGGCCATGTCCCCTGCACAGCCTCGCAGGGCCCTGCACTTAGAAAAGCCACATGCTTGGTTTAATGCCTTGTTCTTGCCCTCTGGAAACTTAATAATTTTGATCAAGTGGCCTCCATTTTTTATTTTGCACTGGGACTCACCAAAAAGTTCTGTAAGAAGTCATTTCAAAGGCAGTATAGGGCTATCCAACAAAACAAAACAGCTAAAAAGGAGCTAAAATTATAGAATGGCTGCCCTATAAAAACTTTTACACTTGACAGAAGGCTTTCTGATGCATATGCGTGCATGGGAGCCTTAGAATAACCAGGGAAACAGGAGGGCAAGACCACTACTGTTGTTTTCATCAATAAAGCCTCTTCATCCCCATTATACCGCCAAGTCCCACTGCCTCTCCCCTTGTTGTAATACTCTCATCTTCTTCAGTGTTTTCCTTTATCTCAACACCTATCCCCAAACTTTAGGACACTAATATTAATACCTTCTTGGATAGACTTTCCTCACTATTTTATCAAAATTTATTTTTCTTCGTCCTAGTTTTTCAGGGCCCAAGTTGAACTGGGTAAGCTCAAAATCTAATATCTAATATATTGAAGGTCATTAGCAGGCAGATGTAACTTCTAGATTCTGCCATTGGCCCTCACCTTTGAAAGGCCCTCCACTTGGAGGTGGGATGTCCACAGATAGGGGAGACATTTTAGGCTTCTCAGTGTCTGGAGAGCTTGGTCATGTTTGTTTTGAGGATATGGGTCTGCTCTCAGATTAGAACATGCCATGCCTGTACTCTAGATCCTCGCTAGAATATGGAGGAGTTGTTTTGTTAAAGGATGCTTTGGGATGGTTTGCAGTCCATCTATTCCTCTATAAATTGTAGAAATTATTACTGAATCAAGACTTATCACCAGGAAATCATGTACTTGGACCAGACTGTTTTGAAGTATTTTTTCTGCTATACATTTGGCTTTCACTGTCTTAACAGTTTATCTAGGAACACCACAAAAAACAATCTTACAAAAAATGTCAGTTTGTTTGCTCTTTGGAACTTGACTGAGATCACAATTTCACTATATAGAGCCCCACATGAGATCATTTGAGGGAAAACGTTTTTCTTCCTTAGATGAGTTAAAGTAAGTTTCATACACAGAGTATTTAAATCTTTGTGTTTGCTATGGCTGTCAGAAAACTCAAAGCCAAGTTGATGACTTAACAACATCTTCTGTTTGGGCAATTACAGCTTATCTAGTTGTGCTCTCTTTCCCTTGCCTCAAGCCTTTACCTGGTTTCTTAATTTTGATTTTTACATTGTGTTATTTTATGATGTTATGGTTTATATTTCCTTAGGTCACCTCAGATCCTTTGTGGAATGAAGTAGGGCATAAAATTATATGGTACACACATAATATGGGTGTTGTTTCAAGGATTGCTTATATAGCCCAAAGGAAAAGCCAAAGATGCAAATTTTAGGCAGTGGTACTGGCTAATAGGTCAAAGGATATTTATGGCTGACAGAGTGGTTCTTCCAGTTATATGTCTTGGGGAGGCTCTAATTATCCTTTAGGAAGAACACCCCTCCCTGCTGATCCTGGAACAGAGCTTGATGGTGAAAAAGACCGTTACTCAGAACTCAAGGTTTAAGAATTCCAACCCTTATTCTTTCACTCACTTGCTCTGGATTATTGGGTGAAACGCTTTATCTGGATCTTAGCTTCCAATATCTCTAAAAAGGGGGGGGGAATATATATGTGTATATATATATATATATATATATGCTTATGTATTTATATTTATGTATTTAATTATATATATATATATATTTAATGTTAAGATGCATGCATTGTACAGCAATTTAATAAGGTTTGTATTGATTTATCAACTTTTCAGGAAAGTAAAGAAATACTATGTTGATTGTGAAACACAATTTCATTTCAAAGAAAATATAAAATGTGAAAAAATAGATTTCTAAATGAAAGTACTTTTCTCACAAGGTTTCTCTTTGGATCATAAGGTATTTAAATAAAAAAGTGGATTGCAAAAGGTAAAATGCTATGCAAATATAGGGAATATTATTCAAAGGAAGGAGTACATAGTGTTGACAATGCATTCTCTTTTTCTAAATTCTGCATTTTAATTTTACCTTTTGAAGAAATTAAATCTTTTAAAGATCTGTCTTGGGGATGAGAAAGCCCCATAAGTAAATGAAATCCAGAGAGTGCTACCTTATAGTTAGTTCCCTTTTGGGCTTGTACCTCCCAGCAGTCAGAAGAATTCAGTGAGGACTTGGTGTCTCTCAGGCATGGAGTACTCTTTCATCTCTAGAGGGTGTTGAAGAGGGGATCCCATCACTGCAGGGAGTTCAGTATGACCTTTAAACCCACTTAAAATGCTTATGTTTAATTGCTGTTTTTGTTTGTTTTGAAACAAAAGTCTTTTATGAAGCCAGAATGGTTGTCTTGATGGTTTACAAGCCACTGAGTCCCCTTCACTGAATGCAGTCTGGGAGAGATCTCTTAATGCATTTCCAGACCCTTCCCCAAGTATACATTGGCAAGTAATTTACTCACATCTTGTTCCTGACTGTGAGCTTCTGGAGGTCAGGGAACAGGTTCCTCTTTCTGCTCCTTATGTTTAGCTTAGGCTTAGACTTGTCAGACAAAGGAACCCTAATGCATTCTTAATAATTAATTGAAAAAAAACTATAGTTTATTTGTGATGGGTTAGGTTCTCCACAACGTGTTTTCCATTCATTTAACCTTCATAGCACAGCAAACCTATGGCTAGGTAATGTTTTTATGTAATGATGAAGAAACAGAGGCTCTGAAGGGTTGAAATTGGAGGAACCAGTTGGGAGGCACACGACGTCATTCTGGCTCCAAAGCCAGCGCTCTCTGAGGAGAGCTGCAGGGTAGGAGGGAAGAGAGTTAATGGGGTACCAGGGCATTGCATTCCTGAAGATAGGTTGGCTCTACTCTGAGAAGAACCACTGGATGTTGTGGTTAATATGGTGGGAAATAAAAGGAAGAAAAGTAATACTTATTGAGCACATACTATTGGGTTGTCGGAAAAGTCATGACATGTTTTTTTCTATGGTTTTTTGTTTCAAAATGTGTCATGACTTTTCCGACAACCTAATACATGCTGAGATTTGTGTTAAGCTCTGTTATAGATTTTATCTAATTTAATGTTCTCTATAATCCTTGGAGATAGCTACTCTGTTTGTCTTTTACTGAAGAAGAGCTTGAATCTCAAAGAGGTTAAGTGACTTACCCAAAGCCAGGTAGCTTGCAAGTAGCATAGCTAGGATTCAAAGTCTTCTTGATGACAAAGCCCATGTTCATTCCACTACAGAGAGATGGAAAGGGGTTGGAGAAACAGGGAAACAATTTCAGACAGGCAAGAGTGACCAGCAGAAGCAAGAGGGAGCAAGGAAGCATAATTCAATTCTTGAAATATTAATCTTTTTGGTTTTCAAGTTCATTTCACCCCTAAGAGCAATAGGTTCTGGATATTAAAGCCAAAGCCTGTAGCTACCTGTGAATGTGTCTGAGATGTTGTAATCAAGGTGACCTTCTTGCAGTTTAATTTAAAAGAGAACCAATGAACATTCATAGTTATGTGTGGGACAGATATTTATTAACTAGTTAAGTTTTTTTCTCCTGTCCAAAAAAGAAAGAAAAAAAAACAAAAAAAACCTAAATGTTTTGAAGCTACTCTTAGATGATAAGACAAGATTCTTTTTTTTCTTCTTACCTAAACAGAAAAATAGCTGCATAGGATTTCAAAGAAAAGTGAGGGGGTGTTGTTAGATTGGCCAAAGGAAAGCAACACAAGTGCCTTGCTCAATGCTGTATCAAAGGAGCATTCCTGAAATCTTTGACAACCAAGCTTTCCTTCTGATTGAATGACCCCCCCTCCACAAAGTGATCATCAAGGAGTGAGTTAAACACATTGCCCAAAAATTAACTGCTTATTTAGTGTAGTCATTCCCACCAGCTCTGCTGGCAGCAATAAATATTGCATTTATTTGAGGATCTTGGGTATTGCTGTGTGGTGGGAGGTTTTCTTTTATGTTCATATTGAGTCTGTTGCATAAATTAACAATGTAGAAATAATTTGTGTAGGTAAGCTTCACATGGGCATGCATTATATAGTATATCTTCTTTTCCCATCATTTTCTTGGCAACTTTCATGAGTATCATGGTTCAGGGTAAAGCCATGGTAAAATCCAGAGGTTCTACCCTCTCCCCTGATTTTGATTTTCTGTGTGACCTTGGCAGAGTCACTACTAGCTCAACTTACCAACCTTGAGAAGAGAATCGTTTAGGAAAAACATTAGCCATTCTAAGGCTTTCGACATGGAACAGGAGATTGAGTCCCCAGGGACTGCTCTTAGGGACTGTGGCAAGAAATAAAACTGGAAATATTGTTTGGAATCCATGCCATGGGATGAGTTTTGTCAAGAAGCCTTATTTTTGCCATCTCTCTTTTAATAGCAAAGGCTGAGATTTGTATAGGTGTTATAACAGGAGAAACAGAAGGTGCCTCTCAGTAACTAAGAGCAATGGAAGTTAGGTTTTACTGAACTTAAACTTAACACAAAACTCTTGGAGGAGAGGTATGGAAAATCATCTTTAGAAACGCTTTCAGGTCCATAGGACTGACTGGGTAACCCATATGGTTACAGAAGAATATGTTGACACACGGTGGGCAATACTCCTGTGTGCTATAGGAAAGAGAGTTGTATAGTGGTTCTGGGTGGGCCTCTGATACGGAAGCTCTGAGTGGAGTCCTTCTGTGGTATAAACCTGTGTTAGGGCCAACCATGAAGGCTAATGGAGGGGTCACTGGAATGTGAGGTCCAGCGAGGAAACGAAACTCCATCTAATAAATCCTTTCTGAATCATTGTTTTGTGGCTGATCCTAAGGGGTGACCTGTCATGGAGCTGTTGTAAGTCAGTATAAAGACTGGCAAAATGACTGGAACCCAGAAGATCTTGGCTAGAGCCAGCCTCTTTCCCTATCTTGCTGTGTAACTTTGGGCAAGTCACTTCACCTCTCTGACATTCGGTTTTCTGACTACTTGCGCAGCCTCACATGTATCTCTCTATGTCCCATTTTGCACTTTATCCTTCTGGGTTGCTGGACTGCTTTTCTTAGCACCATATTTTTGCTCTGCTGCCTCCCCTGCCCTCAGCTGAGAGTGCCACCTGAACTCCCTCTGTTGCTCTCTGTCACCTGGATCCTGGTGCCTTCTAAGCTTACGCCCACATTTGCCAACCTCTTGGTCACTGAACCTGACTTTTCCTGCCAGCTGCCTCTACTGTTCAATCTGCCTCCTCAGCTTTGACCCCAGAAACCACTGGGGGATTCTGAGGTCCCAGAATGCCTTGTGCAAATGACTGGTTAATTTCTTTGTCTTTGATCAGGTAGATGGAAGGATACCATTTAAAGGAGAAAATGCATGTAAATAGTATAGTTTCCGAGGACAGGAACAGTATCAGTAGGAAAAAATGATAGATATCGTTTGACATTACTAATACTTAATGTTGTTAAAGAATGATTGAATTCTTATAAGGCAATGAACTGCACGTCACTAGAGTTATTCAATCAGAGAATGAAAAAGTCCTGATCACAGCAAGGGGGTTTTTGCCTGAGTAGGAGATCAGATTAGATGGCCTCTAAAGTCTCTTCCAACACTGACATCCTGGGCTTTTATGATCATCTAAACAGATGAGTAGGTTAGAAAGTGACAAATGACAGGACCAAAAGTTATAATATGTTCGCTAAACTTGAAGCATACAATTTCGGAAGAGTGTCAGCATTGACACATACAACCAAATATGATTAAGCATACATTTGTTTATTTATTCATTGATACAGTCACCTTTTATTGAGTGCATATTATCTTCCAGGGAAAATACTACACACTGGGGATTTAATAGAAATACAAGAACAGTCTCAGCCACTTAAAGAGCATAGGCCAATGATGAAGACACATATATAAACAGATGAGTATAATGCAGTGCGCTCAGTGCTGTAAAGGAAGGGCGAACCAAGTGTGACGGGAGCATAGCCGAAAGAAAACTTCCCGCATAGGCTGGTGGTAGCTTCAGAGGGGAGCTGGATCTTGAAGCATGAGGGAGTTAGCAGGATAAAATATGAGAGCTGCTCATGCATTTTCTGGACAGAATAACAGCTTTAGCAAAGGCATTGGGATGGAAAAGAACAAAGTATGTTTGAGAAAAATAAGAGAGAAGAAGGTAAACGGGGTGAAGGAAAGGAAAGGCAGGCACTCACGCTGAAAGAGGGGAGGCACGATTCTGCCAAAAGGCTTTAAACACCAGGCTCGATGTAACTTTCCAATTATACATTATGTGGCTAGCACAGAGAAGATGCCAAGGAATGGCAGTTTTCTCCCTCTCTGTTTCTTCCTTTCCTGTGCATGATGGGTTTGAGGAGGGACCAAAGGCTTCTCATCACTCTCCAAGGTCTGACCAAGGTACGTGCTTACCTGACCTTCAGTTGTCACCCTGGCACTCTAGTTTCAACAGTGCAGAACCCAATTAGAAGACATAATGTGTCAGAGGATCTTCTAAGGCTGGCACTCATTCCCTGTGAGGGGGCTAAGGGTCCGTGGAGAGCTACACGGGTTCCAAATTCAGATACCGTGCACTCACTGTGTGTTCGAGAACCCATAATCTCGCTCACAAAGATGTGCATTCCAATGGACATTGTTCTTGTTATGATTCATCAAATGTAAATTCCTTTGAAAAGTCACTGAAATTAATTGTAACTGTTTGCCATTGCATAGTTCTTGAGCAAAAAGTACAAATACTATCATGTGAAAGTTTGAGGAAAGTTTTAACATTTGTGTTTCTCATCTTTGCAAAAATAGGCAACCTGTGGTCTCATTGGAAGAAACTGAAGTTCAAAGCCCGACTTTACCACCCAGCCTTGCACTATCCACACTGCATTGTAATTTACTGTTAGTCTAAGTGCCTCCTTCATCGTGGGCTTCTCAGAGTCAGATATCTTATTCAGCTCTATGCCTCCAGAACCTAAAATTGGTAGAAGTCAATATGTGCTTGCAGATCTCAGATGCCATGTACTGAATCTACTAGCCATATGACCTTGGGCAAATCGTGTAAGCTCCCTGAACCTCAGCTTCCTCACAATAAATGTGAGATAATAATACATTATGTTGAAGCATTGTTGTGAGGCTACAGGGCAGTTAGATATATAACAGGAACCAGCACAGAGTTGGACAAATTGCAGATGCTCAAAATGTTGCTATTTTCCCGTTTTCCTCTCATCCTTAGCATTTGATTAAGGGTGGTTGTGATTTTTTTAATCAAGCAAGTTACATTTTCATACTTGCACTTTGAAATGGCTATTAATGGAATAGTGAATTAGAAGTTTGGAATGAGAGGAGGACAAGTTTGGGGAAGCCGGGAGAAGAGGAGATGATAGCACAGGAAGGCAATTTAAAGGACCAGTTCAGTAATATAAGTAAGAGAGGGTGAAGCTCGGACAAGGGTAGAAGAGGTGAAGATAGAGAAGAGGAGGTCAAACACAGACAAAGTAATATTTTGGGGTGATTGTTTCTGGGCACAGTGCTTCATGGCAGTGGATTAAAGGAATACATTGTGTCTGGAGCTGGGCAAAGAGGGAGACCTTTCTGAAGGGTCCAAAATGATGGAGGTTCTTCCCTGAAATTAGATATGGAGAGAGATCCTGAGAAGAGTGCAGAAATTACCCAGTAGGAAGGGCCAGAAATACCACAAACTCTTGGGTCTATGAGTCCTGAGAACGTTTAGGGATCCTGGCAGGCTTTGACAGTTTACATACCATCCAACGTATTTAGATATAGAAGCACTGTCAACCAGAAAACAAAAAACAAAAAAGAGCCTGTTAACTCAATAGCTCATCTGTGGGGAGCTTTATCTCCCTCGCCAATGTAAAGAAGATTACAGAAACTGCCCCTGATAGTAACCATCTGACATGGGCTGGAGGAATAGTCATGAGCTGGGAAAAGGGTTTATCTTGGATGGGGTGCCCTTTCCCCCATCCGAGGTCTGAATACCCCTCTTGTTTTCTGCTTGACATCTCCATTTGAAAAGTGACTTTGAAAAGTAACATGCAAACTGGTCAATCCTGCAAACAAGGCAAAACTCCCACAGAGCACATGAGGAGCCCAACAAAGATTATTTTTGTCTATCTAGTTAGGACTTGCATATGCTGGAATATTTCTGACAGGTTCCTTTTGGCTCTCCTGAGAGAAAATAAAAAATCCTAAGTCTACATATAAGTGGAAGATGAGGGAAGTACAATGGAACGAGATAAAGTTCTTTACTTTCTCAAGTTTCTAATACAACAGTTACGTGACACTCAAAATGTGTCTGTCTCCCCAAATAGTCTTAAACTCTGAATAAGGAGTCTTAATTATTTCTGTGCTTCCAGGAAAAAACCAGGAGATTAATACATGCTTATTAAACTGAGTCTAATTTAGAAGCTTGATTAAAGGTGCTTTGTGTACAAAGTAAATGAAACCTAAGCTCTTGAGGGCCCACAGCCAGGTTGGGGACATAGGATGCTGTCTCATATGGCAGCTTGCATTGGATGATTAGAGAGCCTTTTGTGTCTGAGCTGGAGGCAACACAGCAGGATGCAGAGCTGGAGGGATCCCTGTGGATTGTAGAAGACAGAGAGGCCTTTCTCAGGAGGTGTGCATACTGCTCTGTCCAGATCTGAAACCGCTGAATTCCCTCAGAGCTCCAAGGTGCTTGTTTTTCTGAGATACATTTCAGGAAGCCACATTAATCAGGCAGCCAGCATTTCTTTGCCCATCAAGAAAGCAAGCCTATAGTACATGTGGATGTGAAGCGACATATTTGATGCCCATTCTGTACAGCTTACCAATGATTGCAGTGATTATCACATTGTAGTACTGGTAGTAATTGTCACGTACTTTATCTGTTTCCATTCTTCTCCTCTACTGAGGGACAGATAAATATAGTATATTGTCAGAGTCTGAAAGAATGAATGATGTCCGTACACTAATAAATTTAGGATCTGAAAAAAATGAGATTGTATCCTTTGTTTATGAAATGATAGAATAATTATTAAAAATAAATGCTTTCATATCCTTTGTTTTAAAAATGGAGCCCTACTAGAAACATGAACAAAGAAAGGAAAAATACTAACCTTACAATTAACATAGGTGTGATGAATTAATAGAAAAATCAATTATAAGTTTTCTAGCCACCAAGGACTAAAGGCAACATGAGAGGTTGCATAGTTCTTATTGTCAGAAAGGAAGAAGCATGCTAATTTCTTAAGGAGTAAGTTTTTTACCTAGCAGAAATTTCTCACTTAAAGCTTCCTACAGGGCCAAATTAAACAATATAATTGTTACCTCAGGGAGCCACCTTTTGGCAGAAAATAGGGTGAGTGGCCATCAGTGATAGGAGAGATTATTGTGGACCATCTCTGAACTATCAGGTTCCTATAATGAGGCTTTGTTCTCTTTGTCTTGATTTAGTTTGCAGTAGTGTAATTAAGGGTTTTCCTTAACACTTTTAGCTTTCCTGTCTAAGGGCTAGCAGCTTGTTCAAACATTTGGTTTTAGTTGGCAGCCATCTGAAAGTTATCTATTCTATATTCTGGATGGCCAATATAATTTCTGAAAGATCGAATGCTAGAACTGGCAATGTCAACATTAAATTCAACCATAGACTATCTGAGCTGGTATAAGAGCTTCTCCAAAGGCTACTTGTTTGTGGAACTTGTCTGTTGATGTGCCCTAGCTTTGTTGAATGCTGCCTAATAGGACAAATCTAGAATAAGGATGACTTCCATATCGAATGTAGAGATCAGGGTTTTAATGGTTAGCCTCTCTTTTGCACTATTTATTCAAGATGGATATGTTAGATCACATTGAAAGAAAAATTCTCTATTCTTCCTGATCCCCAATGTAATTTTCTCTGAGCTGCTCTGTGTCTATAAGTCAACTGTGAATGGAGAAAAGACCATGACTTAGAGACAGATTTGTGTCTATGTTTGGACTACATCACTTACTAGTTGTGTGACTAGAGGAAGTCAATCAAATTCATTGAATCTTAGCTTCATCATTTGCAAAATGAAGATCAAAGTAGTTACTTTGCAGGTTTCTTGTGACGATTGAGTCACATGAAAAATGTTAAGCTCCTAGCCCAGGGCCTGGCATAGTAGTCACGTAGCAAATGGTAGCTGCCAGGGTGATGGTGATGATGATGGTGATGATGGTGATGGTGATGATGGTGATAGTGATGATGGTAATGGTGATGATGGTGACAACTATGTTGATGATGACAGTGATGATGGTGATGATGGTGATGATGACCACAATGACAGTGATGATGGTGGTGATGATGATGATAATGATGATATGTAAAATCAGGTAGTCCAAACCTACTTCACATGGTTGTTGTGAGACAGTAGCTCTGAAAACTGAAAAATGCTATATAAATATAAGGTACTTAAATTGCTACATTTGTGTTCATAGAGCAGTTCTTAAATACTTCTGTTGTAATAGTTATCACATTGCATAGTAGTTAACTGTTTACTTGTCTGTCTCCCCCACTACATTGGCAGCTTCTTCCATGGGGACTATGTCATATATTATCAATAAATGATAAATAAAGAATGAAGGTTTAATGTTTCCCTTGAAATAGCAACAGCATTAACAACTACTACTATTACGAGTATTTGTTGAACTTTTTTAGTTATCAGGAACTTTGCCTGGCTTTTTCATATACAACATTTAATTTTCTTCAAAACCCTGTAATATGAGTGTTATTATCCCTATTTTACAGATAAAAGAAGCAGAGTTGTGATCCTGTAGACACAACTAGTTGACTTAATTTCCCTCACAACTTTTTCATTTCTTATGGCATTTGTCAAAAGTAAATTTTAGTTTATTCTTTCTTCAGTTCTAGAAAATTCTGAAATTGTGGGTTGGTTGTGGATGAATGACAACTGTCTTTCTAACTCAACCACATACTTCTATAATCAAAACATTTTTCAACACATAAATGGAAAATAAGAGAGACATTTCGAAAAGAGTATGATCATCCTCTGACAGCAATAGGAGGACTACAGATAAAAACAATGGGCATTTTAAAAGCAGTTACATGGATTAGAATGAAGGTTGTTTTCTCACCCCTGAGACACACCCTGCCTGTGTGCTGGGGATGCACCAGGGCCATAAACAGGACACCATTTGACAGGATACTTTGAAATAATAGGTGGAAAATTCATTTTCTAAGGAGCAAAAAGCAACATCTGGAAGGAAAAGAATATTATGCTGCTACTTCCAGAGCCCTGTTGGAAGCAAAGGAGTGTAAAATAGCATTTCCAGAGTGGAAAAGCAATACACTTTTGAATAACTTTATCAAGAAGAAGCTGAAGCAAAGGAAAGGGTAGAATTATAGCCAGGTAGGATTTGCGGCTGGGCTGGGTAGTCTATTTGTTTAGAGGATTTTCTGGGCCCACCTCATGTTCAGTCTTTGTGGAAGTTAATTCAAAGATGTTTCATGAGGGAGGAGGTAGCATTTATATTCATTAAGCCAGAGTCAACAATATGACTTTTTGCCCATGATTTTGGGGGAGGTTTAAAATGATTAATGCATCTTCAAGTAGTTAGGGATGGGAGATTTTCTAAAACATCTTTTCTTTAATAAGGCCTCCTGAGAATATAAAAGCTTATTAAGGCATGCAAAAAATTTTGATGTGGTTTATTAAAAAACATATTTGCACACATTTTCAAAGTGTGCTGCTATTGTTTGTGGAGGCTTTGTGATAGAACCCTCTTTTGGAATGTATATGGAAATGGGATAAATAAAATCCCCTGTTTAATAAGGCAAGTGACACATGCTCTGCTCCTCTGATTATAGTGAAACAATCTTAGGCTTTCGAGCCACTCTTGCGGTCAAATTCTGGTGCAATTTAGTAGCTACATGACCTGCAGCAGATATTACATTCACACATAAATTGGAGGTAACAATACACAATTCCTGGGGTCTTTTCAAAAAGAGATTAAATGAAATAATGTATGCACAATGATGCTTAAGAATAGGGTCTGGAAAGGATCGATACTCAATAAAAAGTGGCTTAATCTAGTCAGCGAGCCAGTACAGTCTGGATAATCATCTGGGGAAAAGTTATCTGGAAATCTATGGATGAGTGGGGTCTCTTTGCACAAATATGAACCCCTAATCAACCTCTCTTTCTTTCATTTCCCTCCTGGACGTTTGTTTAACAACTATTTATTGAGCACGTCCTGTACTTTAGGTCCTGAGAATACATACAGCAGTGAAACACTGGGAATACCAAGTACTCTCCTGAAGTTTATTCTCTTGCATAGATTATTATACCAGCCTTCTCACTGGCTTCCCTACTTTCAATTTCTCCACTTTAAGTCTATTCTCCACCTACTGTTAGTATGAGCTGTCCAAGACACATGTTATTCCCTTTCCAAAAACCCAACCAGCATTGTCTTCACCTGTAGAATTAAATTTTATCTTTGTAGACATGACAGTCAAGGTCTCCATCAGCTCTTCCCACCTGAGTGCTCCTGCTTTGTCTCTAACCAGTTCTCACCTCGCAGTCCTCACTGGGCGACTTGCCCTTCCCTGATGATGCCCTGCACGTCAGTAGTCTTACCTCTGCGAATCACTCATTACCAGACTGCACTAGGCTTTGCTGTTGTCTTAATGCAGTGTCCTTTATCAACACTTCCATTATTAAATATCTTTTACTATATCAGTAGGAACAGTGTCAAGAATGAGAGAGAAGAAGATCCTGTTCCACCCTCCCCTACTGGAATCCACACCTGGGCCCTTCATTGTAAACTTGATGTTGACAGAGGTTCAGCAGAGAGTGACCAGAGTTGGGAGTAAAACTATTCCCTTTAATCAAAATATAGTTCAGGAAGAAAATTAAATCTGGACAAATGGAAGGTTACTCCTTCATCTGTATGATCCCTTTTTTCCATGACTAAAAACCATGATCTAAGTTTCATTTCAAACTCTTTTACCGGATATGATCTAAGATTGAGATGATACACGTTTCATTTCTTAACCAGGTGAGAAATATGTAAAGTTAATTTCATAATTGATTGAGTTGTTTCAAAATGTTAAACTAATGGAACATTTGAAATTACTGGAATATATCTTATTAGTGCTGAATAATGGCTTTCAAGGTCTCAGGCAATTTTCCAAGGTCCCCAGTGACTGAGCTCCCTGCTTTTGTTTTTCAAATGCCCTGGCACTCCTTCTGCTAGGACTGTCTGTTCAGTTGTTCTACCTAGCCCGTTCCAGTAATGAAGAGTCTCTTCACCTGGTTTTCTCAGAAAATAGTTTCAGACTTGGGAGGTGTGCGCGCGCATGTGAGTGTGCATGCCTGCACACACCTGTGGGTTTAATAAGAGCTGAGTTCTGACATATCACAAATAAGTTTCTCTTCTTGGAAGCCAAATCAGGTATAACCCTGTTGTGGGCTTCTTTGGACTGATTACTTCAATTAACTTTATTTTTGTAGCTTAAATAAATCTGCTCATTACTCATAAGACCAGCAGCCCTGTGGGACAAATGAACTGTTGTAAAATGAGAAGAGAAAGATCTCCTGGGGTGATGCCAGGTTCTTGCCCCCCACCCTCATGTTAGGCAGCAACCAGGAATGCATCTTCTTTGAGACAGATATCATATGTCCTCAAAAGGGACAGCTTGTCCTACAGAACCTATCTTGAATTTCTCTAATTTTTAGCTCTTCAGTCCCTGCTGTCTGAGAACTGCCTGCCAGGCTGGAGAAGATAGGAGAGGGGAGGTCGTGGGGGAGCACCGCTGGTGCGGTAAGACTTCAGGGGTCAGCCAGGGCAGGCTGAGGAGGTGGTATCACTACACGGAGAATCAAAACCATCAGGATTATTATTGAGAAGTAAGTCATTAGTGAGACATAGCTCAGTGGGAAAAGCATGGACTTTGAAGTCAGAAAGATGATCTGTTTTGAAACCTTGGTCTACCACTTCCTACTTGTGTGATTTGAGGCAAAGTACTACCATATTTCCCCATGCATAAGATGCTTCCATGTATAAGACACACCTTAATTCGGGGGCCCAAAATTTTAAAACAATATATTACATAAAGTTATTGAAATCAATTTTTATTCATCATAAAATTCATACAACTCCTCATCACTGTCAAAACTCCCAATCATTAGCTTGTCCTCATCTGTATCTGATGACGAATCACTGTCTTCATATATTGCCTCGTCCTCAGCAGGAAATGAAAGCAAAAAAATCTACAACCACTGTATAAGACGCACCCAGTTTTTAGACCCCAAATTTTTTGAAAAAGGGTTCGTCTTATACATGGGGAAATACGGTAAATCTCTCCTAGCCTCACTTCCTTCATCTGCAAAGCAGAGTTAACATGAAAATCAACTCATAGGCAAAAGATAGCCTGAGATTTAAAGAAAACAAACAAATATATATATATATATATATATATATATATATATATATATATATATATATATATA
>NW_017731611.1:842612-868248 GCF_001890085.2 Hipposideros armiger | reverse complement strand
AGAGAGAGAGAGAGAGAGAGAGAGAGAGAGAGAGTCATTTATAAGAAGCCATGGAGCAAGCTGATGATATAAAAAGTATAGTTGTTATTATCACTAATTATAGTAGTAGTAGTAGAATGAGAAATATGAGTTGGAAAAGAGTGGATAATATACAGTGAAAGAAAACATCAAGAGGATACAAGGCAAAGGAAGTGCCAAGAGAGTCAAGAATGGAACAGGCTAAGAAGAGACTCAGTGAATGATAGGTATATGTGTAAGAAGGGTTTTTTGTTTGTTTGTTTTGTTTGTTTGTTGAGGGGCAGGGGACTCTTTCTTTTTTGGAATGGGATCATGAACTTAATGGAGAACCACCCTGGCTTTGGATCTCCCCTAAAGGAGTATCATTCTGCCTTTCCAGCTACCTTTTCAGCTCTGTCTTGCCAGTCAATCAATTCTGCTGAATTAATTGGTTATACAGCATGGGGTGAGGGGATTTGGATACTGCTAGTCATAGTCCCCACTTTAACTAGGTTCAGCTAGAATGACCCAATGCCAAAGTCATCACCCCAAGCCTGTATTATAGCTCACCTCTACCCAGAGCCTCCTGAAATCATTTCTAGTCATTTTTGTTCAATTGGGCCTCCTAAAATAAGAATACTTGCAGGAATCATGCCACAATTTTCTTTCTCCTAGGAATAGTGCATTCATCCTGAGGTCATCAGTTCTCCCTGGATTCGGGAGGACGGGGAGGGAACAATCCATGGTTTATTCCCCCAGGTCCCATTCTCCCCACCTGGCTCCTACTGCCTCCCTTTCCTTTCCAGCCAAAGTCTGAGATGCAGAATGTTCTTTTTAAAATTTTTGCACATTGATCCCAGTTCTTCTTTTGGGGCAATTATTTTTCAAATTCCTTCTGCTCTTTCTACAATGTACTGGCCTCCAGACCCATCCCCATCCCGGTTATCTTTGCTAGACATTTTGTCAGTGACATGCCATTAGTGTGGGGCTCAGCTGTGGATATGAAAGTCCTAAAGCCAACTCACTGGGGTGGGAAGGTGGATGAGAGCCTTCAGTTCCTTCATTCTAGACACTCTATTTATGTTAACACAGCAAAATAATATGTTTAAGGAAAGTATTGAGGAAGAGGGTTGTGTTTGGGCGGGGCCAAAGCCTTAACTGCACAGAGAAAGAAAATAGACATGAAAAAAAAGAGAGTCAAGAGAAGTAGGCAATGGAGAAAGTAATAATAATAATAATAATAATAATAATAATAATAATAGCAACAATGATAATAAGAAGAAACCTTTCATTCCTGAGATTCTTCTCTCACACAGGGTCTTCCGAGTGGTCAAAAGTTTTTCAAATTTCAGAACCAGTTGCTGCAATTCAGTGCATTTATTCTAGCCTCCCTTAAGGAAGTAAAGCCAAAGATACAGGAATAGAAAAGCTGATTATAAGCTCTAAAACCCTCTCCTTCCCTCCCAAAACAGGTCCCCCATTGTCCAATGGTTCTCAGCCCTTCCTTGACCATTTATTTCTCTCACCCCAGGGAAGAAGTGACTGTGCACTTCTCTAAGCTGGGCCTTTTTTCTCCTCCCTTTGCCTAATGCCAAAACTTCTTCCCTAAATCTTTCTTCCCACTGCTCTTGTCCGAGCCTGAGCTGGCCTCTATTCTGCCAGATTAACTTTCTTTTCCTAGTAGCTTTGTTCCATAGCTAACTCAGAGCAGGGATCAGGAGAGAATGGGAATTCTTGATTAATTTGGTCCTTGGAGGTTTGTGGAGACCCAGGAATTCAGTCATATCATCAGAGTAATGAATACCTCTGTGAAGGTATTTTCCATTTATAAAGGACTTTTCCAAATAAATTTCATTTATGTATAATTTTACATTGTACTAATGTCATGCAATGGGCATAAAGGCAAAATAAAATGTAATTTATGAAAGGGCTATCTGTTACAAACCCCTTTGTTTTTCCAGTGAGGAACCTGACTCCACAGAAGAACCATGACTCGTCATGATTACACCACTAGGACAAGCTGGAACTGACTCCAGGGTCCCTTGACTCGCAGCCCAGTATCCTTAGAAACAGGAAACCTACCTCCCTACTTCTGCCTCCACCCCACTTTCCTATTTAGACTGGTCCTGGGAACAGGGGCAGGATTGAGTGTTCATACTGCACGTCCCTATGGTTTATTTACCCTTGTAATCAGAGGAGGTAGATATATGCTCAGTTTCTACAGAGCCGAAGTGCTTTCCAGAGTCTAGGCGGAACAAGACAATTAAGTGAGAATCAATAGGAGCTAAATATAGATGGATAGAGGTTGTTTAAGGGACACAGGGAACAATGAAGAAGAGGAGCAGCCTTATTTATGAAGGAAAAATACTATGCTGCCCTCTTCTGTGTCCTTGAAAGAGGAAATATGGAACTTCCAAGGAGTCGCTTTGGCAATAAATTAAAGCCATGTGGGGAAGCAAGAAGAAATGAATTTTCAGGAGGCTATTCAGTCAAAACCCTGGCTTTATGAGGAGATAAGACACACAGGAAAGATGGAGTTGGTCTGGCCTACTGTTCATATCCCAACATTTTCTGTGCTCAGTGCACAGAAGAACCAGCCCAGACAAGGCTAGTGATCCGGTGCTGCTCTCTGTAGCTTCGCCCAGGAGGAAAGAACGTATCAGCAATAAAGCATCAGGAGACAAGACCTGTGCCATTCCCAGCTGTGTGAGGCAACCATTTTGCCTCTTTGAAACTGGTGCCATTAGAAAAGCTGTACAGATGTGAGTTCCAGTGGTGCTAAGTGCCCACATCTAAATAGCACAGCTCACAAAACACCACGATGTGTTCCCAAGTGTCTGTGCAGGAGGTTCGGAGTCAGGGGACCTGGAATCACATTCCGTATCTGGGAGTAGCTGTAAGTGAGGAACATCATTGTCCTTATATAGAGTATGTGGAGTTTAAGGAGGATCAAATAAGAGAAACAATGTGAAAGTGTGTTGTACATTGTGAAGTATCAAATATAAATGCTTACTGTTAGTCTATGCTTATAATAACTATTATTATCATCGGCCTTATCTTGGGACATTATCCAGAGAAGAGGCTCTTGACAATATAATGAGGACAGACTTTGTTTCACAAGGTTCTTGAATCTCCTGAAATTGTATCTAAAGTTTTGAGTGTAATTATATCAGCATTTCAAAAGAGTCTATGATGCAAAAGAAGTTAAAGACTTGATTTAGAAGAGATTTGCAGTCTTTCATTCTGACCCTGATACTCAAGGAGCATGATAGCAATATAGAGACTCATCATGGGAAGGAGTTGGGGATGAATGGGGATGGGAGAGGCTAGTAGAACATAATAATAGGAGAGAAACTCATATGATGTTTGAAAAAGTCACCTCAAATCTTCAGATATGTTTCTTCCTGGATGTCCTATTTTCCCTCGTTCTCACTTAGAAATCACTGAAAATGTGTCTGGATCTTGGTTCATCTTTAACATAGTCCTCAGTCCACTGAATTCTGGCTGTCATTCCTACATCTTGACTGAATTTGCTTTGGTTGGGGTTACACAAGACTTCTTAATTGCCAAATATAAGGGACGTTTTCAGTCTTGATCATGTAATAACTCTAGAATTAGACACTTTTTGTCATTTCTTAACATTTTTTATTGTTTGACTTCATGACGTACATTCTTATGGCTTTTCTCCTACACCTCCATTGTTTCTTTATTGCTCTCTTTTGTAAATCCTCTTTCTCTACCTGCTCCTTAAGTGTTGATGTTCCTCAAATTTTTGAATTTTATCATCTTTTATAATTTCAAATGCCATTTACATGTGATTTATTCTAAAGCCTAATTTCTCCTAACCAGATCTTCTCTTGAGCTCCAGGCCCATATATCCAAATTCCTGTCAGATGTCAACACTTATGTGTCAATTGCACCTGACCTTCAACATGTCCAAAACTGAACTCAATTACTTTATCTCAGTCAGACCTATTCTTCCTTTTCCAGTGTGCTCTGTCTGGTTTTTTACATCACTGTCCACCCACTTACTCAAGCTCAAAAAAATGTGCCTTTGACTTCTCTTTTCAATTCACAGCTAAATTATCACCAAGGCTGCCATATTTGTCTCCTCAGTATTTCTTAATCTACTCCATCCATTTTACTCTTACTGTCTCGATCAGGTATCCTATTATCTCTCCTCTGGATGTTAAAATATTTTCCAGACTGGTCTCACTAGTTTAAGCCCTGTCTTACGCACATGTTATTGGGTTGTCGGAAAAGTCATGACATATTTTTTTCTATGTTTTTCGTTGCAAAAATTTGTCATGACTTTCCCGACAACCCAATGTTTTCTGTGCAATCTCTATAAAACAAAAATCTGAGTATGACACTTTTCTATATAAAAAAGGTCAATGGTTCCTAATTATCTATGGGATAAAGGCCTTACTATAGCAAAGTCTATATATCTTTCCAAGATTTGATTCTTTTGCTTATTTTCTACCAGTGGTAAACTGTATACAACATGTGACAATTAAGTTCGCGAACTTGTTGCAATGATGTTGCTAAACCTCTTTTTGATATCAGAGGGATTATTCATTATGAATTTGTACCAACCGGACAAACAGTTAACAAAGTTTACTACTTGGAAGTGCTGAAAAGGCTGCATGAAAATGTTAGACAACCTGAACTTTTCGCCAATTCATGGCTCTTGCATCACGACAATGTACCAGCTCACATGGCACTGTCTGTGAGGGAGTTTTTAGGCAGTAAACAAATAACTGTATTGGAACACCTCCCTATTCACCTGATCTGGCCCCCAACGACTTCTTTTTTTACCCGAAGATAAAGGAAATATTGAAAGGAAGACATTTTGATGACTTTCAGGACATCAAGGGTAATACGACGACAGTTCTGATGGCCATTCCAGAAAAAGAGTTCCAAAATTGCTTTGAAGGGTGGACTAGGTGCTGGTGTCAGTGCATAGCTTCCCAAGGGGAGTACTTCAAAGGTGACCATAGTGATATTCAGCAATGAGGTATGTAACACTTTTTCTAGGATGAGTTCGCGAAATTAATTGTCCAACCTCATACAGTGGTCCTAATGCACTAGGTTTTCTCTTGCCTAGTCCAGTACCTTTGTTTTAACTTTTCTGTTTGAAATGGCTTCTACACTCCCACCTGCTACTGTTTTTCATTCCCAATTTCCTGCCTACCTTAAGTCCTCAAATCGTTTTGTTCATAGTTGTAACCCTAGTGCTGAGCATCATGATTGATACATAGTTTATTTTCATTGTCCTAAAAAGCCCGTAACATAAATTTACCCTCTTAGGGTACTCCTGAGGAGTAACTGGCCTAGAATGTATGATAAATTTTATGCTGAGCAATTATGAAGACTACTTGGGTCCATCATGAGCGAAAGGATGCTGGGAAGTGCAGGGCAGTGACAAAGCTGTCTTCAGAATGGCTGTTGGAGAGACAGAATCGGGGATTCAAATCCAACAGGAACAAAAAAGAAGCACATGTCAAACTGGGAAACACCAACTCTCTGAATGTGAGGCTCATGTGGGAATTCAGAAAAGATGGATCTTTTGTGGCTGGAGCCAGGTAAACTCTTAAATAGCAGATAGGCTTTTGTGGCAAACAGGGTGGATGCATGTTATAATAGGAAGAGCAGTAGGTTTAGGGCAAGCCACTCTGGGTGATGTCACCTCGCTATTTTTGCATTCCCCCATTTTATTAATAAATAGGACAAGGGCTGCTGTATCAAATACGGGAATGTTGGTGAAAGGCTATATCCTCCAATGCTTTGTTTCTGTCTGTGTTAGGTTATTATATTTATTAGGATGGCTAGCTAATACTCATATGCCCATTCATCAGTAGATATTTATTGAGTTCCCATGTTATGCCAGAATCAAGAATACTTAACAAGGGCCGGCCGAGTGGCGCGTTGGTTAAGAGCTGGCTTGGGACGCCAGAGGGCCCCGGTTCGGATCCCACATATGAGGGCCAGTGACACTGCCCTCCACAGCTAAGATGCTGAACAACAGCTCAACCTGGAGCTGGGCTGCCATGAGTCGCCGGCGACGGCGTGGGCTGCAGTCCCTGTGGCAGTGCATTGCCATGGGCTACCGTGTGTGGCCAGCAGCCAGCGTGAGCGGCCAGCAGCCGCAGTGAGCGGCCGTCCAGAAGCCGGCGACTGATCTGCCTCGCCCGGGAAGAGCGCAATGATGGTGCCAACTTGGGCCAGTGAAGCAACATCCTCCACAACTAGATTGAAGAACAAAACGACAGCAACTTGTCTGTTCCCCTTTCCCCAATTCCCCAGCACTGTTCCCATCCCTGCAATTCCCCAATAAAAATCTTTAAAAAAAAAAAAAAAAGAATACTTAACAAGACAAACTTAGTTGCTGTTGCAATGAGGCTTTCCTTCATTATGGATTAAATAAGCATCTTGTGATAAATGAGAAGTACAGGGTTGTGGTGGAAGTGTCTAGAAGAAGCTACCAGTGTAGTCTGTTGGGGAGTGAGAGAAATTGATTTAGGAATGTTTTGTAAGTGGAGATTTCTTTCTTCTCTTAACATAAGGACCTTCTCTGTATCTGAGTTTGTTGCTTAAGGGATTTTATATTCCACTAAATGATGCACTCTTGGAGGGCAGGCACTCTTTCCGATTAATCTCTCCATCTCTCATGCATTTAGCTCAACACAGTGTATACCTAGCAATATTTGCTTCATTGAGTTGAGCTAAAAATGTCAGAGCATCCAATATAAAACCCAGGATGGAAATTTCCAGTCTAATTAAGAAGAAAACTTTTAGTTTTCCTTGAAATTAAAATCCAAAAGAGGCAGGAGTTCCAGGTCTGTAAGACCATATCACATTCCTGGTTTACCGTATCTCTTCTCTCTTCTCAAGAACACTTTTGTCTGATTTCTCCTGTTAATTTCATGCCCTGAATGATCAGATCCAAAGTCACTACATGGAACCTTTGCTATCTTGTCCTTCCCTGTACTATTCTAAAATCTTTATGGAACCAGACAAGAACAATGAAGAAAGGTTGGGAAAGGAAGGGAAGCTACCCTATAATCATGTTTATTGTTTCTTAATAGATTTATAGAAATTATGAAAGCAGCTATTTGATTAATGGGACTTTTAATTATCCACTATGGTGAAGGGTGAGGCAAAATAGCTCTCAGCCCCATTAATTAATATGGGTATTCAGTGGCTGTTAATTAACGACAAAGGGGACCAAAGGAACACAATCCACCCTTGACTCTGATGAATACAAAGTCAACCCAATAGCTTATTTCTAAATTTACATGATTGATAAAAAGTCAAGCTCAGACCCAAGCCTTTTCCCCTCAGGGAACCATATTTTCCTGTTTAGACAATAGAATAAAGGGCTCATCTGTGGGCCCTCGAACAAAGCCCAGAGCTGCAGCCCTGGGGAGACAAGAGAGCTGTGGATTATTTTGTGAGACCTGCATTTCAATAGGCAGCATTTCCCAGGCCTTTTGTACCCGCTGCTTATCCTAGTAACTCTGTGTGAAGCTTTAAACCCAAGGGCAGGCCCAGCGCCAGCCCCGTGGATCCAAAGAACCTACCTTCCTAATCCCTGGTCCACATGCTCTTTTGCCTCTGGTCTCCCCTTCCCTCAAGGTTTGTGTATCTGTGAAGAATCACATGCACGCTAACAACCTGTCTCTTGAAGCAAATTGTGTTTATACATGCCATATGCCACAGCTAATATCTTTAGTCTTTGGAGGAAAAGAAAAGGAAAGAATGCATTATTGTAATAAGAGTGTCCTGTTGAAGAAAAGGTCATTTGGTTTAGAGAAATGAGTATGACTTTTGGAGACTCACAATAGTTTTACTCCTTAATAGCTTAGTGCTTGGGTTTAAGCCTCTATTTCCTCATCAATAAAATTTGGATATCAAAACCCACTTTTTCAGGTGTTTGTGAGAATTAAATAAACTAAAAAAAAAATGCCAAGTTCCCAACAAGCAAAGTATTATAAAGATCTTGCCTTGTATTCAAACAGTGCTTTTCAGCTCACAGTGGTTTGAACCACTGCAAAGCCCTGAGTTAATCAAATTAAGATTTATTTCTCCCTTTTTTCACTAATAAGGAAACTGATGACCAAATAGGATAAATACAAATAGGGCCACTTAATCTTGGAGCCTTAGCACCCTCATTTTTTAAATAGCCATGCCATTGTCTACCTCTTTGGATTGTGGTGAGCATCAGATGAGCTCATTAATGGAGGTGAATGCTCTGTAGACTGCCAAGCACCATCTCGAATTATAGTTTGATATGTTACATTAGGGACCTGGCCGAGGTCAAACAGAGAAGAAGCAGAAGTGCTGTATAATCATTCACTCAATCACTCATTTATCCATTCACTTATTCATCCAACAAACATTATCAACCCTATCCTATGTGCCAGGAACAAGGCCTTCACAGCCTAGACAACTGTGAGAGAAGCCTGATTATTGCCGTCGCTTAAGTGAGTTGTGAGAAAAGGTGGATTCTCTCCGATGGCCCAGTCAGCCAGCCTATTGTTCTTTTCTTTGCTCGCCATTCTGTTCCATTCCTTTCCATCCTATCCCATTCCATTCATCTAACTGGGAGCTTCCTGTGGATACCCACTGCCAGTGGGGTAGCAGTGCCACGCTACACATAACCTTTCTCCTTATCCTCATGGGCAGACATTGCTAACGGACTATAGCACTTCTTAGTAAATCTGCATTCAGTCTCAGAATCCTTCTCACGATAATGCTCCAGGAAGCAACTGCCAATTAATTGGAGTTGGCCCTGAAAGCTGCATCCCCTGGAATGGCATTCCAACTGTGTCTTTATGATTCCATCCCTTGGGTATGAAGACAGGAATGAAAACCTGGAGCTCTTTCTAAACCATCAGGTGTTAGTATTTCACAAATTAGAAAATTAAACTCACAGAGGTGAAGAGGCTTGGTCAAAGTCGCACACGTATAATAGTAAATCCAAGGACTGGGATTCAAGTATTAGCCTTTTGATTCCAAATTTGGTTTTCTCATTGATACATCAAATTCCTTTTAGATTTTATGCCCTGGGATCCGTGTGCCACTCCAATCAAGTTCCATAGTAAGGAACGCCGTGTCCATCCACTTCTTTATTCATTTTTTATCTGCTCTTTCAAAAAATATTTAGGTGTTAGTGAGTACAGAGAGTCTTACTCAACGGGCACATGATAATTCGTTATGTAATGAGACTGTTGCCTGTCTGAGGGCTAGGATTATGTTCTTGGTCACCATTGATCCCCAGTGCTGAGCACAGTGCTGTTCTGTAGTGCTTGTTTCATCTGTCAGTAAATGTTCTGTCTAGTGGCTGAGCAGCCGGGTCAACAAACTATGACAATGGAATGGACAATTGCCTGGTGTGGTCGCGAGCGTTTTGTAGGTGCCCAGTGTTCGCTGTTACCTAGCACTAAGCCCAGTGTGATGTGGGGACACCCCGGAGGGCCCCTTTCTCTAGCAGAGGGAGGAGGAAGTGATAGTGAGTTGCATCTGACAAGGGTCAAAGAATGTTACACAAAGAATGAACAGTATGTGGAAAGACAGGGAGATTTGTAAGAATGCGACATATTGGGGAGAATGCAAGTAGGTAACATGAGGTGAAGCCACACTGAGCATTGTGGCCCTGACATCAGTACTTTGCTCTGACGGATGTTTTGAATCTATTAAGGAGTTTTATGCAAAGGAGCAGCACGGTGGAATTTGTCTTTTAAAACAGTTTTTGGGGATACTAGTTAAATTTTTTTGAATTTAAAAATTTTTAGCACCAACTCAACAAGAGGTCTTGAACATTTGACTTTAATAAATGTTTAACTTTTATTATTGTTAACACTGGACCAAATAGATGGCTGTGTGTCTCTGCATATGTATATGTAAAAAAAGCAATATTAGCAATAACATTTTCCTTAATTAATTTTCCCATGACTGAATTCCTATTTGAATATTCATTCGTACAACATTGCAGTATGTTGTGATGCACTTCGGCGAAATTAACTCAACGAGCTTCTCTTTCCAATTTTAATATTCCATTGGGTTTTCTATTCCTGAAAACTCATTAGTATCCAAGTGCAGTGCTGACAAGAAACAAGAGAGCGGCATATTGTGTGAATGTGAGTCAGAGGAAAGAGACAGCTGGCACGAGAATTTTCTAATAAAGCCCAAAAAGGCTGCTGTGTCTTAACAAAAAAAAGGGGGTGCTTTGAGCTTTCCCTTTGTCCTAAAAGTTCTGAATCTTATTCACACCTCTTAGGAATACTGGCAAAAATTAAATTGTTCTCACCAAAACCTTCTCAAGGATCCATGCCTGGAATGTGTTGGTGTGTTTTCCGAGTTTTCTGGCAGTGGTAGAATTTGTGTAAAGATTCGCTTCAGTCCTTTGTCCATGTAGATGATGTGGCTTGAATTTTCCAGCAAAAGCATTTCTAGCAATTTATCTCTTGACTACCCTGCCCTCTCGTTTTGCTTTGGTCACCCTGTGTAATTTGACCATTCAGCTATGCCCCATGTCTTCTCACTTGTATGCTTTATTATGCCACTGTTTTCTTCTTAGATTGGTTTTTTTTTCTGTTGTCTTTCTATGTTGATATTCTGTTTTCCAAAGATGAGTTGAAGTGCTTTGCCCTAAACAGACCTTCCCTCAGCCTGACATGTACTCATAGATGTTAGTTCTCCTTCCTTTGGAATCTCGTGGTCCACATCACATCCCAAGTCCTTTGACAGTTGTTTGTGGACACACCCTCTTATATTAGAATAGCTTTCATTTATTGAGCACCTGCAACGTGCCATGCTCAGTACTATTATCATCATGTGGGGATGATGTTATTGCCGCCATTTTATAATTGAGGTAACTGAGGTTCGGAGGGTTCATTGAGTTTCCCAAGAACCACAAAGCTCAGGACAAGTATGACTGCACAGCTGAAAGCTTATACTCTTTCAACCACACTAGACAGTTTTCCTGCTTTATTTGCCAAGTGTTAGAGGACATAGGAAGACATATTTTAGATTATCCTTGAAGAATGAATGGATTAGGAGTTCTGAGGGCAAAGGTAGATGGGATCATTTCAGGTAGAGGGAAGTATGAATGTAGGCATGAAGAAATGTGTATGTGTTATACAGGAGTGGGGAAGAAAGCGTTCGGGATCCATTGGCTCATTAAGTTGGCTAATTCCAAGACTTTTATGAAGGAGAGGGAAGAGCATAAGACTAGAAGGGATAATTATGTCCAGACTGTGACAGGCCGTGGTGTGGAGCAGAGGGGCACTCAGTCCCAGGGCCATGAGTGGAGGCAGAAGCTGAGGCGCTGTGTGCAGGCAGGGGTGCATGGAGAAAGCTCATGATGTTGCAGGGAAAGTGCCAGGGAACAGGGCTAGACAGGCCACAGCTCATGTTTAGTTGTCTGGTCACCTGGACATTGCATGGAGTTGAGACAGAGAACCAGATGAGGCTGACTTGATGCTTATTTTCCTAAACCGCTGAAGGAAGGATCCTTAAATATTTGCAAAACTAAGATTGAGTCAGGGAGCCCCGTTTTAGGGAGGGGAGAGATGTGAGGGCAGGGAGCTAGGCAAGGCATTACATAAGCCAAGTAAAAGGAGTCCCGAAATTGGGTCATAAGGCAGGGAGGTGTGAGGGGAAGTAACAAGAACTTCCTTCGTGTTTTTAATGTGTTAAGACGGTTTTAGTTCAATGTGAGGCATGATCAGGAAGAACATATGTCCAAGTTTCTCTTGTTTTGAAGTGTTGATTGGTATAACTAAGAGAATGTTAAAATAGCTCTGTAGACACATCGAAACATTTCTAAAGTAACAGCATAGCCTGTTCCAAGGGTGGTGAAAGGGAAAGAGGATCTGTTATCTTCTTGTGGTGACATGTAACCGGCCCTTTGGCATATCGCTAACTTTGGACAAGTGGTACCACCTCCAGCCATATTTTTTGGGGATCCCACTTTAGCAGCCAGGGGACTGACACAAGAGCTGTGATGCTTTGTTTGTAGCTGGCTTGCCTATAGCGTCTGTGGCAAGGCGTCTCTACCTTCTCCAGCTATTTCCTCTGCCCTTTTCTGTGGAATCTGTTACATCAAGAGGGATTTCTATGGGGACAGGGACCTGGTCCGTCTTACTCACTGTCATATCCACAGAACCTAGTCTGTGGATATTTGTTGAATGAATAAATGGAGCTCAACATGGACTAGGAAAACCTAGGCTTAGTTCCTAGTTCACATAGTTACTAACTGGAGGCTTCTAAGCAAGTCATGTAGAGCTCCTCAATCTCTGTAAAATGGGAAAATAGCATCAGTTGTGTGTGACTCACAGGATTCTTGTGAGGATCAAATACATATGAAAACACTTGGAGGAACATTATAATTCACAGACAGAGATAAAGGGAAGAGATCTATCATGAGTTGTGTCCTGTGCCAGGTGCTTTACCACCAACACCATATTTCAACCTCATGACAGTTTTGTAGGACATAATCATTGTCTTCACCTTTCAAATGAGGATGCTAAGGCTCATAGCACCTGAGGCCATACACGTTTCGGCAGTGGCAAGCCAAAAGTGTTAGAGCTTCTTCTGTCTGACTTTGCAAAAAAACCCATGTTCATACTCTCTAGACTGCACAAATGTAAGGTAATTTTATTGAAATACTGACATTTAAATAGAAGCTTTTACAGAAACCTATCACAGAAGGTCAAAACTCATTTTTAAAGGACATAGCAATGGCACCTGGCTTTGTCTAGGAGGAGACATCTTTGCCCTAATTAGCATCATGGTTCCCAGCAACCCGTATATCATGACATTTGCGTACGTGTCTGTGGGAACTGCAGTGATAGGGCTTTTGCAAACACAGATCTCATCTGCTGATGCCACTTTTCCTCATTTCTATTCAGCTTTTCATTTAGTGACGCACATTCAGTGTACTGAGTGCAGAATCATTTTGCCTATATTTGGTGGAAATACTTTTTCCCCTTTTGCTTGCATTATTTTTCCTACAGCAGTAAGAACAGTCTTGAGTGGTTTGAGTGAGGCCAAAACACGTGCTAAGTGATGGGGGAGCATTGTACTTGGAGACAGAGATGTGCATGGAATCCCACCTCTGCCCTCTCTTATTGTGGGGGACCTTGGCCTTTCAGAAACTCAGCCTCCCTCTGTAGAGCAGTGACAATAGCAGATGGTTAAGAGAAGTGTATCAGAAGGTCACTGCCTGTGAAAGAGCCAGTTCTTTGCAGATCTGTGTCTGAGATCTTGTCATGATAGTTTCCTTCTTAATTTCCTTTATCTTCAGTGTTTGGTACTCCACATTGCTAAGAATCAAGAAATTTGGGTTCTAGTCCCAGACCTTGAGCAAGTCACTTCACCTTGATGAGACTCAGTTTCTCCATCTGTAATGAAGTGGTTCAGTTAGGCAGTCTGTGTAGGCAGTCTATATTTGGGGTTTTGTGCAGGTCCCAGACTAGATGGAGTGGGGAGTGCTGTCTTGGGGGGCTCTGAGAGTACTGAGGAGGGGAACTAGTTCAGCCCTGGAGAAGGTGGGTTGGGGGTGACAGAACAAGAGATCAGGGAACCCCTTCTTAGGATGACAGTGCTTGAGCTGCCTCTTGAAAAAGTGTAAGAGCTATCTAAGCATGGACAGGAGAAGCATATTTTTCAGCTTATGTAAAACTTGAAGGTGAGCAAAAATAGGTAAGGTTCAGAAAACCGTCAGTTTGTCAATGAATGTTGGACTTGTGACTACTGCATGGGTATACATATTTATGTTGTGAGTATGGGGCGAGGGGTAGGAAAGAGGAATGATAGCTTAAAGTACTAAGGAATTTGGTCTTGATTCCGTAGGTGATGAGAAGCTATGTAAGCGGAGAGGAGGGCATGATCAGTTGTGACTGTTAGAAATACACGTTTGTGACTAAAGGAGAGTAGATTCTGAGAGACCAAGCAGAGGCAAACAGACAAGTTAGGAGGCAATTGTAGGGGTTCTCAGTATGAACGAGGCACAGTGAAGAGGCCAACTGGCTGCAGTGACAGTGATTATATGACACGGAGGAGGAACAGGGAAGGCCAGGCTAATGAAGTCCAATGTCAAATACTCTCAAATAGAAATAGGAGGAAGCGGAACCTTTTCTGATTCTCTGATTTGTGTATAATTACAAATAGAGGTCAGTTTTACATATACACTTATCTATGTAAGCAAAGTACAGTCTCCCCCAAATCCCCTCTGAAATACAGATGGAGTTCTAAATTTCTATGTGATCCTTAGGATTGAACCTGAATATTAGTGAACCATCACCATGCGGTCAGGAAGCTTCTGGAGGCAAGAGAATCACCCTCTACATTTGATCAGGCTTAAGGGCAGGAATTGGATGTTTTTCAGTAGAATAGATGACGAGATTATGTTTAGAAAGAGAAGCAGTACCCCCCTGCTTCCTTGCCAGTCACTGCCATTTTGTCACTTATTAGGAGAGTCATAGCCCTCATACCACTTCGATTCTCTACATTATTCAAATCCCAAAGCATGAAAAGTGGAACTATGGTATTTTAATCCAGACAAATTTACTGAGTATCTGTGATTTTTGGGGACGCAGCCAGGTCTAGAGAAAAAAAGACAGTTATTAGGAGAATTACACAAAATTGTATGAGGCATGTAAGGTGCCTAGCACAGTGCCTGGCAAGGGCAGCTAAACTAATAATGGTCCCCTTCTTCATGCCCCCAGGATATAAGGATCAAATGATGAGCATGGAACAGCTTGTACCTGCTGGGATTTATAGCCTCATTTGAAAGATGAGATGTTCTGAATAAAAATAATCTTTCTAATGCTTCACAGTTTACAAATCACTTTCACATCCACTATTTCATGTCAGCTTCCAGTATCAATTAAATAACCAGGGCAAGGCATATTATTAGCCCCATTAAACAGATGAGGACAGTGACACCCAAATCAGTTAGGTGACTGAACAAG
Source organism: Hipposideros armiger (assembly GCF_001890085.2). Taxonomy (NCBI): domain Eukaryota; kingdom Metazoa; phylum Chordata; class Mammalia; order Chiroptera; family Hipposideridae; genus Hipposideros; species Hipposideros armiger. The sequence continues at coordinate 853,270 of NW_017731611.1, read as the reverse complement.
ACCAGAGTGTTATCAAGTGTCAGGACAGGCCTACCTGGCTCAAGCATTTACAACACACTGTGGTAGGGACAAGGTACCACATAAACTAGATTCTAGCCTGTCAGTGGTAGGGTTTATAGTTTATAGTTTTATAGTAGAAACAAAGTGCTAAGCGAGCCTTGAAGAGAAACGGTTCGTTTTGCCTGGAACTCTGCGATCCAGTATTGTTTCCTGCTCGTTTACAGGAGTCACTTCTGAAGATGATCATTCTTTACCCTGTCCTCTGTCCCTGCCTGCCTTGGGGTGGTGTTCCAGTAATGCCCTGGGAACTGGTCTAATCTGTGTGGATTCGGCCTCCACCCACCCCACCCCCCAATTCTCCTAGTTTGGTCCCTGCATAATGTAACCGTCTGGGGCAGGTAGCCAGTCTTGTGTCTCAGCCTCTGGAAGCCATCGGATATGAAGACCCAGCTACCACTGCTAGGTCCTGCTGCCCTCAGCCCAATTTGTGATTCGAATTCCTGGGTCCACCTATGGGAAGCCCCAGCCCCTGTATTCTGTTATTCCTCATCTTTAGCGCAATCCTTTCCTTGGCCTCCTTAGAAACCCCACTGAACAGAATAGGCAAGACCAAATTATGACACTGACTCAGACCCTCAGTGGTCTGGGGCTTCTAACTGGCTTATTTTACATGTGCGGATATAAAGAAAAAGAAGAGAATGCAACTAAGCAGATTGTTCTCCTGAGGAAGGGAGGAAAAGCGTATAATTCCTGCTCCCAAGGAGATAAGACTCTTAAATGAGGTCAGCAGACAGCACTGGACTCCGCCTGGAAAGTATATGTGGGATGCTGCTTTAAATGCATTATCTCATTTAACCCATGCAGCAGCCCTGTGTTTTCATTTCATGGAGGAGGTGACTGAGGCTCAGAGAGATGTTTGTGACTTGCCGCAGTCCCCACAGCCAGGAAGTGGCAGAGCTGTGGTTGAGGGTCCATTTCTCTGACTGCATGCACTCTTCTTTTCTCCGAATGCCAAAGCTGCAGTAGTTGATCAAGTTCTAGATGACACAGCTCATGTGTGTTGGATCCCAGGTTGGCGGCGGGCTGGAGAGCAGTGTGGGAGGAAGCATTTGGGGAAGGTTTTCTGAAGAACCTGGGAGTTGAAAGATGAGTGTGGAGAAGCAAGGCAAAGGGAGGAGGACGCCCGTGGGAACAGCGGGCAAGGCTGTGGAGGTGAGGGTGAGCTGGGCACGCGTGGAGGTGTGGATCATGGTCTCGCAGGAGCAGAACGTGCGCTCCGAGGAGGAGGACAGCGTGGTCTGTCTGTCAGCCTAGATGTGCCTCTTGCTTCCCTCCCTCAATAGCTGTGGGGACCCGCCCCCTGGGGGTGTGAGAAGACCCACTGAAAGCAGGAATTTGGCTCCCCAGCAGACCATGCTGACGAGAGGTTTTTTTCAAGCCATATTTAAAACTTCGTGTTGAAAAACATCTCTGAATCCTCTAACAGAAGACAGATGTCTGCCTGAGCAAATATCAGCTCTCTCATAATTTGTTGTTTTTATTTCCCCAGCATTTGCCTATTGAATCTGACAGCCTCCTATAATTATCCATTATCCAGAGTGAATCGTGGAGAGCATGTCCCATGTACGTGGCTCGCACTGCCGTTGGGTCACGGTGTGGATGGCGCGTACCTCTGGCCCGGTACCGGGTTCTGCGTGGCTCCTCGATGCCACTCCCCTTCCCAGGCCTCAGTGCCTTTACCCGGAAAGCCTGATCCCTACCCTTGGGTCAGTACCTTCAGCACTGGATATATGAAGGCCACGGCTGGCCAGAGGCTCAAAGGAGCCCCAGTTCAAATAATTCAATAAATTTAGCAGTATAGCATAAGCCTTGGAGTTTAGACAGACTTAGTTTTGAATTTTCTGCCTCCTACCTGAAAGTTGTTTAACCTCTCTGAGCCTCAGTCTCCCCATCTTTAAAATGGTTGTTGAACAGAGGCTATAGCAGGTGTTAAATAAATGACAGTTGTTGTTATTGTCATTTTCCTTTTTGTCTGGACCTTATATATCAGTGGATAGCTGATTTTTGTTGTGGATTAGGACATTTTGCTAGTCAGTGATAAGTGCATTATGCATTTAATCTTACTAACTACCACATGAGATTGGTACTATTATTATCCCACTGGCAGATAAGGAAAGTGAGATTTAAAGGTGTTAGGTCACTGCCCAAAGAGGGTCATACAGCTAGGAGAGGCAACGTCAGGGTTAGAACCCAGCAGTCTGACCCTGAACCTGAACTTATAACTGCTTTGCTGGCTTCATCATAACTCATAATTATTTTCTCAGTCTTCTTTTGAAGACAGAGATATCACCTTATACCCCAAGTCTGGCTGTTTCTCTATGCCTCAGAGTGTTTGTTGATAGCCTGTCTAGCACTGCCTTGCTCCACCAATCCTTCCCATAAATTTCAGCCCAGTATCTATAGACATGATGGCCTCTCCTTGCTGGTATTGATCTCCGAATATTGCTCCTTCTGTTCTCTGCTTGCTGGGTAATGATTGGTTCCTTCTTCAGCAAACTTTCACCAGCTCTGTGTTCCAGGCCCAGTGTGAGGAGGTACTGGCAACACCAAAACAAATGAAACAGGGCTATAGGAGTCAGTTCCAGTCGCAGAGACCAAAAATAGAGACATGCCCCGGGCATCCCTACCCTTCCTTCCTTTAACTTCCATATGTAATTCATCACCATGACCTGTTGATTTTGCCTCCTAAATATCTCTTGAATGTGTATGTTTTTCACTATCGATTCCCATCGCCAAACTTCTATTATCTGTCATTGAGCTACTGCACTAGCCTCCTCAGCGATACTCTTGTATCCAGGTTGTGTCCACCTCCAAACTATTCCCAATACTGTAACAACATTGATCTTTGGAAAATGTAAACCTGCTTAAAATACTTTAATGCCTTCCTGTTGCTCTTAGCACCATGGGGAGGAAAATAAAAGCCCATATATTTGAGTAAAAAAACCATAAAGGAGCTGTACCTGCATAAGATGACCAGATAGTCTTTAAAGCTCTCACATCCAGGATTTGACTTCCTCTGGATGGAACTAGGCAGCCGCGATACCATCTCATACCAACACTTATCCTCTAATTACTGACTATTCTCCAGTTACACCCAAGCAGATGAATCTTTATCGATTTTACTGACTGGACCAATTCAAGAAGAATGCTTCCATTCATTTATTCATTCATTCCATAAACGTTCACTGAGCATCCATTCTGTTTAAGGTCCTCAGCTGAGTGCTAGAGATACAGACTCAGTTCATTCAATAATAGTAACTATTTCAGTTACTGGTGTTTCAGCAGTGACCAAATGGCAGACCATAGGCCTGGTCCCTGTTCTCATAAATATTGTGAGACCTAGTTGCTGCTCTTGGAAAGCTTGTAGCGCATTAGGAAAGACATTGTTCATTTATTTACTCAACATTTCCTAAGTACCTACTATGTGCCAGGCCCTGGGGATACAATGGTGAATGAAACAGTCACAGAATTGCACAGAATTCTGTGAAAGAGGCTATAGGAACACAGAGGAGGGAGGCTTGAATTCTATGTGCAGGATCAGGTTGGACTTCTCATTGGAAATGACTGGTAGAATTAGCCCTTAAAAATATGCCTGGTACTGTGTTACTGCTAGATACCATTAATGCACACCAAATTTTAGTAAAATATTATACTTGACATTTCTGCCCAGCTTTGCTCTTTATAGAGAATATTACTTCTAATATTTATAGCACTATGTTATATTGATGAGGAAACTAAGATTTAGGAGTATTAAAGTGACTTTCTCAATGTCACAAAGCTAGTGCGTGACAGGATCAGAATTCCAGCCCCAGTATGTCTGGCTTCAAAGCCTTCTCCCTGCCACCCCACTAACTGCACTGACTCTTTCTACTCTTGTCACTTGGCCTCAGAAATACCATACTTTTATTTATAATTCCTGTGTATCACAGCCTCCTAACTGTCAGGTTCAGTTCAAGGTTCTCCATGTGAAACCCAGTGCAAGTCTGCTCTCAGGCCAGAGTTCTGGAAAAGAGTATCATTTTGGGAAAATTGGTTTTTAGTTGACATTAATTCTTTTCTTGTTTCCCGAGCTCCCACCATCTCAGTGATACTCGAATTTCCCTGGCAAATTTTAGGATCTCTTTCCAAGCAACATTTTCTCCCCACCCCTCAGTAAAACATCAGTCCCTGCCATTTGATTTCCCCTTCAGGTAGAATGAATGGACTGGCCTTAATGGACCACTGTAAAGGAGCAAAGCCAGGCAGAAAACATGGCACTTAGTTCCGCCGAGCACAGAGCATCATGCTAGGCACTGTAGGGAATCAGGAGAAACTGACCATATGGGAGCCAGGGTTGCTCTTTCAGTCTGACTGATTGGTTCTGTTTCTGTGAGCCTTGGCTTCCTCATCTGTAAAATGAGCATGGCAGTGTCATTCCTGTCAGTTCCACTGATTTGTGAAGGATCATCTACCATATAGCTATAAAAGTTCTTTAATGACAAAAACAGTGTTATTCACACCATAGTGTTCCCTAGTAATTATGATTATGATCTGATTGTTTAAAAGAGCACATAAGAGTAGTTAGATGGTTATGAAACCATGTTGGTTTGTTTAGCCAACACCAGACAAAGGTAGTCAAGTCCTCATCTGTGTTCACCCAACAAAGCATACTCCATCATAAAGCAATTTAAAGACATTGTTTACCTGTGTCGGTTTTTATACTGGATGATGAAGCAAAAACACTTGACTAAGGATGCATCAAGTTCAGTGGTTGAGTCAGAATCAGAATTCAGGGGTTTGGATTTTCTACCACTCTCTCTGCTGTACCACGTAGCCTCTACAAGATAGACTCTACATAGGACCTTGAAGCCAGATTGTTTGGATGAGGGTGACTCTTGAAAGACAGGCTAGAGTTTTGTCAAGGAATTTGTCACTTGTTACTCTTTCCTTAATAATCACTCATTTCTTATGTCATTGAATTTAATGTGGGAGCACTTCACGTCATTGTTGTATTCTGATAGCCCCATTCCAAATGTACTCATATGCATTGTAGGAGAGAGAGAGAGAGAGAGAGAGAGAGAGAGAGAGAGAGAGAGAGAGAGAGAGAGAGAGAGTATGTGTTGTGTATAATATGTGTATAAAAGGGGGGGGGAGAGAGAGAGAAGAGAGATGCCTAGAAAGTTGAGACTCTTTTTGATAGTACCCAGCAGTTATCAGGCCCTGAAAAGAGACCTATATTATTAGCTAATTTTATATAGGAGGTTAAGGTAGTCATCGGGGTAACAACTTATTAATTTATCTTGAGAAATGACTCTCACTAGGAACAGATTACACAAAATCCACATGTTCTATCAGCTGTGTGTTCTGTCATGAAACCACAGAAATCATTATTTCAAGCTTGCTTTGGTGATTGTGTAAGTAATAGGAATTCATAGGCTATTGTATAACTTGAGGGATTGTCCCTTCACAAGGCAACTATATTAATGGACTAGAGTACTCTCCGTGTGTCTTTCCTTTTTGTGGCGTGTGGTGTGCATGTTGGTGCCTGTGACTAAGTATGCAGCCTCAAGTGTGTATGCGTGTGTGCACATGTGTGCATGTGTGTATCTAAATATATTCCTATGTATGGCCTCCTTAAAGTTTTATTTTTGGAGATCCTACTTCTTTTCATCTACCTTTCCACAACTTGAGACTCATTCTAATGCTGTGTATACAGTTGGGGCTCCACAAATGCCTGCTTACTCATAATTAATCAACAAGATACATAGTTTTGAAGTGTGGAAAATATGGCGCTTTCATTCCCATCATCATCATCAGACATTTATGGAATGAATACCTACTACATGCATCGAGAATATGGAAAACCAAGTCTATAACCTTGTTTTCCCCTTGATAATAGTATGTCTTTCTAGGGTGACTGTACATCATTGTACAGGTTGAAAGAGCCTTCTGGTCAAGGAAAGTTAATGAGTCATGTCCAAGTGATTTAGATCAGGATTAAAGTCATGCAGAGCATCCATGACTTGTCACTCATCACCATACTATCTACTCAGGTAACATCTCATCTTTCTTGCAGGTAAACTCAGAGCACTTTCCATGTAGCCACTTATTTGGTATCTTAACAGATCCATGAGTGAAGGTCTTCGACCCTGATTTGGAACTCAGGACAGATTACTGACTTTTCAGCGCAACTCAGGTGATTCCCTGTAGACCTTGTCTTGTTGATGGATACCTTTTAGTCTCATTGTACATAGTGAGTCAATCAAGTAAGGTTTCTCTGTGCTGGTTGATGGTTTCAACATTTAAAAGTTCTTTCATTTTTACCCTCCTCAGAAACTCTATTCATTGTCATACCCTAAATCTTGTCTATCACTACCATATTTTATTAAATCTAACATGGCATTACATTTTTCAGAGGTGATAAAATGTGAAAAATACCAATGTCAGTTCTTATCTTTTCAGTTCAGCCCCTTCATACCCCCACTTTTACAAATCTGTCATCCCATTAGAAACTCAAACCACTGACCCCAGTATCTTTTCCGTGCTCTCATCCTTCTTGTATCCTTATCTCCTCTCTTATCGGCTTAGAGTTCATGATTTATCTTTATGATCATTCCTCTCCATACACTTTTGACTACATCACCTTCTTCCCTCCATCTTACTTCCTGGAAAACCCCAACTCCGGTTAAACCCAACTATATTAGGATAAACTTTTTTTTTATTGTACCTGAGCAGATGTATATACCTGGAGAAAAACTCAAGACCATGATTTTTGGTTCTCTTTAAATTACCTCAAATCTCGAGTGACCCCATACTGCGTTTGCCAAGTCAATTTACTCTTCCTTTCTTTTACAGTGCAATATTACTTCATTTTCACTCTCTTCCAAGTTTTAATGTTCCCACTCCCTTCCTCACACTCAGTTAATGATTATGGTTGCTTAAAAGGTCAAAATCGATGTCTTTTTTTCTTTCCACCTGAGTTCAGAATCACTGGAGAGAAAGGCACAGGAGTCAGCAGATGGAGGTTAAAGATATTATCTTTATTTCTGATAAAGAAAATATAGGATGTATCTGCAGACCAGAGGACTTTTTCATAGAGAAACCCACTCAATCCTAGGTAGTCTTAGAAAGCTGAAGCCCTACCTCCTTCCCAGAGACGGAGTATTCTTCTAAAAGTTGCATAGCACAGAGGGGCAGAGTGGAATGCATGATCTCTGTTGGCCATTCCTAAATAATCTCATCTCGTTCTTCCAAATTCATCAATCCAAAATGGCCCTAAGGAGAAGGGAATGAATACTTAGAAAGAGGCCCTGAGTATTAAACATGAAATTAGGGTAAAGGAACTCACCTACCAACAATGACTTTTCTTTTTCATTTCATTGACGAAATAGAAGCAATCCCTGGAAAACATCTTCCTGCCTTCTAACCAGCAAATCTATTGATTTATTGCAACTCTGCCATCCTTGTTTTTATAGTTGATGAACCCTTTATGCTCCTATCTAAGGCGACTTTTGCCCTGGATCTCAACTCTAGCACCTATACAGGATGTTGTAAAATTTCCTTCTCTCTTCTCTATTATTCATTTACAGTCCTTACTAGATTATTCCCATTGGCATACAAATAAGATATTGTATTCCAACTTAAAAAAACAAGCCAAAAAAACCCCCACAAAAATTTCATCCCCTCATTTTCCTTCAGCTGCTGCCCTAATTCTCTGGCCTCTGATATAGAAAAAAAATGGAAAGCTAGACTGTCTTTTCTCTCTTTTTCTCATACTCTGTCTTAATCCAACTCCAAGCACTTTCCCCCATAATTCCACTGAAATTATTCTTGTCAGAGTCACTAATTACTTCCATGTAACCACCCATTTGGTTAGTTTTAAGTCTTGACCATTCAGCAGCAGGTGAACACTGCCTCCTTCTTTTTTCCCCTTTTTAAAATCAGCTTTATTGAAGTATAATTTATATACAAAGAACTGAACATGTATATAAACTGTACAATTTGATGAGTTTGCACATATGCAAACTCCTGTGATACCATCACCACAATAAAGATAATAGACATAGTCAACATTTCCCAAAGATTTCTTATATCCTGTTTTATTTGTTTGTTTTGGGCTAAGAACATTTAACTTGAGATCTACAGTCTTAAATTTCGAAGTGCACAATACTCTATTGTTAAGTATACCCATTGAAAAACACCCCATTTACTCAACCCTCCAGCCCCTGACAGCCACTATTGCTTTCTCTGCTTCTATTAGTTTGAATATTTAAATATTTCACAAATGGAATCTTATAGTGTTTGTCTTTCTGTGACTAACTTACTTCCTTTAGCATAATGTCCTCCAGATTCATCCATGTTATCGCAAATGGCAAGATTTTCTCATTTTTAAAACTTGAATAATATTCCATTGTATGATTATATCACATTTTATTTATTTATTCATCTGTCGATGGACACTTGGGTTGTTTCTATTGGGTTGTCGGAAAAGTCATGACGCATTTTTACAACTAAAAACATAGAAAAAATATGTCATGACTTTTCCGACAACCTAATATATCTTGGCTATTGTGAACAATGCTTCAGTGAACATAGGGATGCAGAAATCTCTTTGAGATCCTGATTTCAATTCTTTTGGACATATACCCAGAAGTAGGATGACTGTATCATATGGTAGTTTTATTTTTAATTTTTTGAGGAACACCATACTGTTTTTCTATAGCTGCTGTACCATTTTACATTTACCCAGAAAAGACTTGCAAATGGCCAAAAGGTACATGAAAAGATGTTCAACATCATTGATTATCAGGAAAATGCGAATGAAAATTACAATGAGATATCACCTCACACCTGTTAGGATGGCCGTTATCAAAAAAAGAAGAAGAAAAAAAAGGTAACTGGTGTTGGCAAGGGCATGAAGAAACTGGAATCCTTGTATACCCCCTCCTTCTTAAACTCTTTGCTTGACTTGAAACCATGCACTCTTCTGAGTTTCCTCCCTGCCCCTTGACCATTCCTTTTTTGTGTGCCCTCTCCTTCTCAGCCTGTAAATGTTGCCATTTTCTCTGTCTGCATTCACTCTCTATTTCATTTAGTCCTGTGGCACGAAACACCATCTATATACTGGTGACTCTTAGATGAATATCGTTTCCACCTCCAACTTTGTCCCTGGTTATGTATCCCATAGTATTCCACATGCAGATTCATGGGATTACTTTTTAACCTAGTGTTTAGATCAAAGAACTAGGATTAATTTCTGGCTTTTGTTTTTCTTTCACATCCTGTATCCAGTCATTCAGCGAATCTTGTTTGTCTCTCCCTTCACAATTAATCCCAAATCTGATCATATCGAAGCTATTCCACTGCAATCACCTAGTCTAAGATCATCGAAGCTGCTCAATTGTCCCCTAGCTGGTCTCCATGCTTCCACTCTTGCTCATAGTCTATTCTTTACATAACAAATAAGATCTTGTTACTCCTCTGCTCAAATGTTCTAATGGCTTTCCATCTCAGAGTAAAATTTCTGGTTCTTTAGCCTGCAAGGCCATACATGTTCTACCACCCTGCGACCTCACTGACCTCGTCTCTTCCTATTCTTCACCTCACTTGCTTTGCATTCCTGGCCTCCTTGGTGTGCCATCAACTTGTCAAGTGAGCTCCTGCCTAAGGACACTTATACTGTTTCCTCTGCCTAGAAACTCTTCTCCAAGAAATCCACAGGGTTTACTCTACCACTTCTTTGAAGTCTGTGTTCAAAGGCCACCTTTTCTAACCATACAATATAAAATTATAATCCCCCAAATACTCATTGTTTATCCTTTTGCCCTTTTTTATTATTCTTTATAGCATTCATAACCTCCTAACATAAAGCTCTTTTTTCATTAGCATAATGTCAATCTCTTCCCACTAAAATGTAAGGTCAAAAGTAGGGATTTGCCTGTCTGTATGGTTCATTCTGTATTCCTAACAACCAGAACAGGCCCAGGCAAATAGAAGATTAGTAAACATTTGTTGACTGGCTTAATAACTAACAATAAATATATAATTTCAAAGTCCTTCTCAGGATTAGAGACAGTATAGTATACACATGGGAGTCAGACCTGGGTTCAAATTCTAGCTCTACTACTTTCTATTTGGTTTGGAGGAAGTAAGTTAACCTCTTTTTTTTTTTTTTAGTGTTTTTTATTTTTTATTGTTAGTTTCAGGTTTACAGAACAATGCAATAGTTATCCTTTTCACCCTTCACACAGAAACAACCCTCCTCACCCATCTACTGCCCTCCCACCCCCAATATCAGGCTTATCTATTACAATTCCATCGACTCCATTCCCACTCTCTACTCCATGTCCCGTGACTATATGTATATATAATTATAGTTGTCATACAATATTATTCAACATCAGCTTCAGAAATACAGTGCGGTGGTCAGGCCTCTACACTGACTATGAAGTGGTCTCCCTAACAAGACATGAGTCCATCTGGCCCTCTAGAAAATTTACAACATTATTGATTATATTCCTCAGACTGTCTTTTCTATCCCTGAGGCCATATTGTAGTTACCAATTTGTATTGTCTCATCCCTTCCCCTTCTCCTTCATCCCTACCCCCTCCCAACTAGC
>NW_017731611.1:824421-839760 GCF_001890085.2 Hipposideros armiger | reverse complement strand
TCTAGCTAGAGGCTTGCCAATTTTGCTTATCTTCTCAAAAAACCAGCTCTTGTTTTCGTTGATCTTTTGTATTGTTTTTCTGGTCTCTATTTCGTTTATTTCCGCCTTGGTCTTTATTATCTCCTGCCTTGTGCTGCCTTTGGGCTTATTTTGCTGTTCTTTTTCCAGTTCCCTGAGGTGTAAGGATAACCTATTGATTTGAAAATTTTCTTGCTTCTTTAGGTAGGCCTGCACTGCTATGAACTTTCCTCTTAGGACTGCTTTCCCTGCATCCCATAGATTTTGGGTTGTTGTGTTTTCATTTTCGTTTGTCTCGAGGTATCTTTTGATTTCTTCCTTGATCTCAGTTTTGACCCACTCGCTATTTAGTAGCATGTTATGCAGCCACCATATATTTGTGTACTTTCTGGATTTCTTCTTGTAATTGATTTCTAGTTTCATAGCATTGTGGTCGGAGAAGACGCTTGATATGATTCCAATCTTCTTAAATTTATGGAGAATTGTTTTGTGGCCTAACATGTGGTCTATCTTGGAAAATGATCCATTTGCATTTAAGAAGAATGTATATTCCATAGCTTTGGGGTGAAATGCTCTGAAAATATTGATTAAATCCAGCTGGTCTAAAGTGTCATTTAAGGCCACTGTTTCCATGTTGATTTTCTGTCTGGAGGATCTGTCCATTGGTGACAGCGGGGTNTGTTCTTCAATTTAAAGTCCATTTTATTTGATGTAAGTATCGCTACTCCAGCTTTTTTCTCGGTTCCATTTGCATGAAATATTTTATTCCATCCCTGTGTGTGTCTTTTGATCTGAGGTGAGTCTCTTGTATACAGCATATGCAAGGGTCTTGCTTTCTTATCCACTCAGCCACCCTGTGTCTTTTGATTGGAGCATTCAGTCCATTTACATGTAATGTGATTATTGATTGGTGCGTAATTATTGCCATTTTGTTATTTGTGTTCCTGGTCTTCATTAGTTAGGTTGTTTTTCTCTTTCCTCTGCGTAAAGCAGCCCTTTTAACATTTCCTGTAGTGCTGGCTTGATGGTAATAAATTCCTTTAGCTTATTCTTTTCTGGGAAGCTCTTTATCTCTCCTTCAATTTTAAATGATAACCTGGCTGGATAAAGCAATCTAGGTTGTAGGCCTCTGTTTTTCATCACTTTGAAGACCTCTTGCCACTCCCTTCTGACCTGCAGAGTTTTTGTAGAAAAGTTGTATGATAATTAAGTTAACCTCTTTGAACTGACTTCTGACCAATAAAATAAAGGCATTAATATCTACTTTGGAAGATTATTTTTTGGATTAAATGAACAAATAGGAACAAAACACCTAACCTTAGACCATGCACATAATAGGCACTGAATAAAAGGTCATTCTCCTTTCCCTTTCTGTCTTTCATTTTTGCTCCTTCATCCTTACAGACCCTTGGGGGTAGTATATAACACTATTCTATCCGAATCTGATGATGCCATGTTCCAACTTAAACTCAATGGCTCCTTCGTCCTATAAGAATAACATCCAGGTTGCTCACACTTATTTTCAAACCCTTCAACAATGAACTTGGATGGCTTTTCAAACATCATCTTTTATTAACTTCTTCCCTGTACCTTCTTCTACATTTATTATTCAGGGAACACATGGCCTAAGCTTCTACCTGCACACTTTTTCATATTTTGCTTTTCCGTGCTCACAATGTCCTTTCTCACCATCTTCCTTGTTAAAGTTCTGTCCGTCATTCAAGTCCTGATCAAACTAGCAAATTCTGAGACATCCCTCAATTCATAAGTCACTTTCCCTCTCTTCTCTATAAATTGTTACTGGTTCATAAAGCTTCGGACCTGGCATAATCTTTTCTGGGAAGCCTTACTTGCTACATGCCCTCCTCACTCTCCCACTCTCAAGTTTTGCAGGATACACATCTGGCTCTCATCCCATACTTCCTCCTGCCTCGCATTAACCAGTGAGCGGCATTGAGTGTCCACCTGTCTGTCCCCCTCATCCATTATAACTGTCTTGAAGATAGGTCAATGCCTTATTCACAATGTGAATATCCAAGGTTTAATATGGTTCCTGGAAGATAGTTGGTATTCAACATATGAATGAATGAACAAAGTGTCTGTCTCTTTTGATGTGGATCTGGAAATTTGGAACTATTTCTTATTCATCTCTGTATGTTTTATTCATCCTCTATCCTAGTAGCTGGAACATAGGAAAGAAATATATTTTAGTGACTAAGATACGTTCTCTAGAATTGGACATCTTGAGTTCAGGTCCTAGCTCTACCATTTACTAGGTATGTGATTTGGACAAGTTACTTTCTCTGTGCTTCAATTTCTTCATCTCTAAGATAAAGGTAATAAAGGTTGTTATGAGGATTAAATACAATAATCCTTGTGTAGCACTTAACTCGGTATCTGGCTTACAGGATGTCAACAAACATTTGTTGTCATTTTTGTAATGTAATGAAACAATAGTTCTAGAATTTGCTCACTCATAAAACTCTAATGAGCATGAGCTATATATCAAGGAGTGTACTAAGACATAATGTACTCTCACTTCTTAGTACATCTTGAGATTATTATGCTAAGCAAAATAAGTCAGACAAAAAAAGTTGAGAACCATATGACTTCACTGATATGTGGGATATAAAACTGAAAGCAACAAAGGAACAATACAAATAAAGAAACAAAAACTCAGACACAGACTATAGTTCAGTGGTTACCAGAGGGTAATGGGGGAGGGGAAGGGTAAGTGAGGGTAAAAGGAATCTAAAAATAGTGATGGAAGGAGAACTGACTCTGGGTGGTGAACACACAATACAGTATATAGATGATGTATTGCAGAATTGTACATTTGATATCTATGTAATTTTACCAACCAGTGTCACCCCAATAAATTTAATTAAAAAAGAAGTGAGAATACAAAGATGTACGTAACATATCCTACACCTCTTAAGGCGTTCACAGTCTGTTGACAGAGCGAATGTTAGTTCACATCTCCTGATAAGCAGATGCCAACACAGGATTGAAAATGCAAGAATTTTATTAGGGGAAATCCCTGTGAGAGAAAATGGGGAGAGAGCGAATGAGACTTGGAGGCCTTTTGTCAATAGATTGCAATGTGAGTCTGACCCCAGCAACAGAGGGAAGGAAGGTTAAGTGAAAAGTTCATCATGGTCACTGGGGAGCTTTTGAGCTGAAGTCACCTGTCACAGGAGTCTCATGTCTCCCAAGTGTGGGTCTGCCTTAGTGTTTCTGCCATGCTCACTCACTGGGTCTTTGTCTAGGAGCAGCCTGTGATATGCATGGCTTTGGAGCAAATTCAGTGATAGATTTTAGAGTGCAGTGGCTGGAGCCCTAGGTTGGTTATGCTTCCCTGTAGTTGGAGGTTTGCAAGGTACATTCTCATGACCGACAGGAAAGTGCATGAGTAATATGCTATATCACATACATGTAGCTTAAGGGGTGGGCACAGAGGAAAAGGTGACTGTCTCCCTGGAAGAAACACAGAGCTAGTTACATCACAACCATTGATCATATGTACTGTATGTATGGAAGGAACAAGCCACCCAAGGAAAGATGATGGCCAGAGGAATGACTAATAATTACACTGTAGCTCCTACACTTCTAATAGTTAGAAAAATATATAAATTCTGCTCCCACATCACTTATTTCCAGAGCCTATTTCTAGACATATTCTTGCAGGAAAAAAAAAAGTCTCTTTTAAATGTTCATCTGTTTCCACTCTAAACTCATTTAGAACTGGAGTGTTTTGGTTAGATCCCAAATCACTTGAAATATGGGCTGTGATCAAACTTTGGACTGGAGTATGCTGATGACTATAGGTGGTGTGTAACCCACACAGATGGAAACAGCATTCAGCCCCCCTACCTGCTCCACCCTCGTAGGCACCAGAACAGTGCCTCCAGATGATGATGCGGTTCCTGCTCTCCAGAGAGCACTGGAAGGGGTCCTTGTGCTTCACTAAGACAGAAAAGCAATCAGTTGAGAAGAATTAACTCCAGAATATATGTGGTAGATTGCTATAATAATGATCTTCAATGAAACGTCTCTGTGAGTTCATTTCCCTTTGCAATGTGATGTTTATTCTTTCGCCATCAAGAGGGGGAGTTTATTTCCCCACTCTTTGAGTCTAGATTGGTCTTATGATTTGCTTTGACTGCTAGAATGTGGCAGAAGAGGCACTGATTTTTGAAGCTAGGCATTAGCTGCCATTTTGCGTTGGTGCTATTAGAATGCTTCTGGCACTATGTGAAGAAGCCATCTAATCTTCTAGGGAATGAGAGATCACATGAAGGAGAACTGAGGTACCTGAGATGACAGGCACACCAATTGCCAGATGTGAGTAAGACCATCTTAGATGGTCCAGCCCTAGTTGACCATCCAATGACTGCAGCAATGTAAGGAATACCTTGTGAGGCTAGCAGACCTGCTCACCCGAGTCCAGCCCCAATTGCTTATGGACACAATTGTGAACAAATGTATGATTATTGCTTTACTGCACTAAGTTTTGGAATGATTAGCAATCAATAACTGTATAATATAAAAGTAACTATTTAAGTTTTAATATTGTTATATATCCAAAGATAATTATTAAGTATTCCCAAAACATTGACAGTTTTGAGGCAGGATGGTTTAGTTGAAAGGGCTTTCTTTGTCTTTGCAAATTTGGGTTCTGGTCATCTAAATATCTCACTTAAACTCTTTGAGCCTCAGTTTGCTCATCTGCAAAACAGGAAAAATAATTCTAACGTTATAGGCTTAGTGTAAGGACTGAATGACCAAAAGTAGTAAGGTGTTTTGCTCCATGATGACATGGAATCACTCAATAAATGTGAATTTAAATCCCCTGTTCTCTTTCAACCTTAATATAGTGTGTGCTTCATAAATAAATGTGGAATTTAATTGAATCTGCTCTCTGGTTGATTTCTGAAGATTTCTATCTTGTTTGATATTTTTGTATCACTAGAAGAATATATTAAATTAAACTTATTAGCAATGATATACATATATATCTGTGTGTATATACATACATATATATATTTTATTTATTTATTTATTTATTTATTTATTTATTTATTTATTTATTTATTTATTTTTTTACTCACCAAACAAGGATTTAGGAGGAGATAGATATATGTTTTCCTGAATTTGTTACATGAATATTAGAGGTGAAGAAAAGAAAAGGTATTAATTTAAAAAAAGAGTATGTGACCGGGGTAATGCTTAATGGGTACAAGATTTCTTCTTGGGGTGATAAAATGTTTTGGAACAAGATAGAAGTGTGGTTCTAAAACATCGTGAATGTACTGAATTGTTCACTTTATAATGGTTAATTTTGTTATGTGAATCTTAATTCAATGAAAAGAAAGGTATGCGGCTGCATGACCGGGATGATCTGGGTTGGAACTGATTAAGCTGTGAAAAGTGAAATATAAAAATGCAGTGCCCTACAGGGAATAGAAAGGGACTGATGTAATCAGTTTAGCAAGGAATAGTTCAGCTGTTACATGGATCAGAAGGGTCGTGGGGAAGAATATAACCAGCTACTGGGCAGCCTAGGAGATCTGTGAAATAGAGGAAGGCACATGCTCTGGTAACTGGGCTGACTTTCTTTCTCCCATATAAATGTGACACTGACCAGTACCTCAGTGCTGTCTCTTACCTGGTTTCACTAGTGGAGAATGCTGCCTGGTTTCCCTGAGGTAAAAACTTATATGCTGATACTGCTTTTTAATTTGAGAGGAAAGCAATCTCAGAACTAAGAGTGAAAGAAAAGAGGAATTATTATAGAGAAGGAGCTAGAGGAAATGCATGTAGGCATGTTTCTGTCTGGCCACAGCTTTGCAACACACATATTTGGTTTCTCAGGCTCTTCCCACTCCCTTTAGTGAAAATGTACCCTATTGATCATCAATCCCCCTGTACTTCCCGTTGTATGACCCAGTTCCCAGGGCTGCTGGGAAGCTAGTTCCAAGACATCAGCAGCAGATGCCTCAGCAGAGTGAGTCACAGGGTAAAGAGTGAGTCACTCAGAGGGTGGGTGGTGTGCAATCCAGCAGTACTTCATGCAGTCTGCAGCCTCATGGGCCTGGGGAGGTGGGCCAGTGAGAGTGTGTGGGCACCATACAGGCCCCGTAGTGCCCTGTTCTCAGCAACAACAGGGGAACCCTGGGTGCAAGAGGCAAAAACTGCATAAGACAAGATGTGAGCCGCGGCTCCATTAGATTATTCCTGCAACATAAAAATCTAGAGCTGCAACCACAGTGCGCCAAGCTGGATGAACAGGCAGAGTGCCAAGGCAACATGTCCCCCACCATGAAGATGGGCAAGGAGCTAAATAAACCTCACTCCAATGAAAATAATCCCCTTCTGCAATTTCCAAGAGTATGGTTGGTGCTAGGAGACCATCCTGTATGGTCATCAGTAGCATCAAGGAAAAATCATGGCTGAGCAAATCTGGGAAGGTGAACAACTTGATTGAGTATTTTCCTCTAGGGCATTTCTCCAATTGCTGTTCTCCAGATCACAGTAATTTGTCATTATCTAGTAAACATTGAACATTTATATCCCCTAACACCCAACAATTCTACTTCTAGGTAAATATCCAAAAGAAACTACCAGGATACAAGATTGATCATAGCAGCCCTTGTCATAATGGTAAAAATCTAGAATTTATAAACTACAGCAAACGACAAAGTTTTTGCACAGGAAAGGAAGCCATCAACAAAACAAAAAGACAACCTACTGAATGGGAGGAGATATTTGCAAATGATATATCTGATAAGGGATTAATATCCAAGAAATACAAAGAGCTCATACAGCTTATCATAAAAAAAAACACAATCAATCCGATTAAAAAACAGACAGAGGACATAAATAGACATTTCTCCAGAGAGGACATAGAAATGACCAACAAACATGAAAAGATGTTTAGCATCACTAATCATTAGGGAAATGCAAATCAAAACCACAATGAGATATCACCTCACACTTGTCAGAATGGCTATTTCAATAAATCAACACACAACTGTTGTCAAGGATACGGAGAAAAGGGAACCCTTGTTCACTGTTGGTGGGGTTGTAAATTGGTGCAGCCACTATGGAAAACCACATGGAGGTTCCTCAAAAAATTAGAAATAGAGCTACCATATGACCCAGCAATTCCACTTCTGGGCATTTATATAAAGAAATATAAAACACTAATTCAAAATATATATGCATCCCTATGTTCATTGCAGCATTATTTACAATACCCAAGATATGGAAGCAACTTAAGCATACATCAATAGACGATGGATAAAGAAGTGGTACATGGTACATAATACAATGAAATATTACTCAATTATAAAAAAAATGAAATATTGTCACTTGTGACAATCTTGGAGGACTTTAGAGGGTATTATTTTATGTGACATAAGTCACAGAGACAAATGCCATATGATTTCACTTATATGTGGAATCTAAACAAAATAAATGAACAAACAGAAACTAGCTCATAATGACAGAGAGCAAATTGATGGTTGACAGATGGGAGGGGGTTAGGGGTGATTGGTGAAAAAGTGAAAGGATTAAGAAGTACAAATTGCCAGTTATAAAAATAGTCACTAGGATGTAAAGTACAGCATAGAGAATATAGTCAATTGTATCATAATAACTTTGTACAGTAACAGATGGCTATTAGACTTATCATGGTGATCACTTTGTAAGGTATATAAGTACCTAATCACTATGTCGTACACCTGAAACTAATATATTATATGTCAAGTGTAATTGAAAAATAAATTAACTTAAAAATAATAAAGTAAAAAAATAATAAAATAAAGGTCATGCACAGATAAGTTTCTCATGAAACATTAATTATCATTAATTAATGCTAATTAATGCTTCTCGTGAAACATTATCATTAATTTAATTCTATATACCCAACATTTAAAAAAACTTTTTTCTTCCTATTTTAAATCTCAGTTGCATCACAACATAAAGCCCTTATAATTCTTAGAGAACAGTGATTGTTTTACCATTTTTGTACATAATGTTTTCTTGGCCTGCTGTGCTCCCTCCATAGCTACTCCTTCTTATCGTCTAGGCCTCAGCTAAGTATATGCCCCTTGTTTGGGAAGGGGCAGTGGAGCATTGCTAGAGACCAAGGCATAGGCAGTTGCCTCATCTGTGTTCTCTGTGTTCATGAGGGCAGCCCTCTATGAGTAATGACACGGTGATGTGATCATCTACCCAGCACAGGTTGGCTGGTACTCCCAATTATGTGGTAGGTAGAATGGAATCATGGGAATTATGATGAGCTTCCTAGTAGAGGGTACATGTTTTGTTAGATAGAAAACTGGAAACAAAGGAAATCAGTCATACGGAGAAAACATGAGAGAAAGCAAGAAAGAGGGAAAGCATAGTATACATTCCAGGAAGAATGAGGGGTCCACTTTCTGTCATGTTAGTGATAGGAAGCTACAAGCTGATAGGTCCAACATATTGATCTGGAGCTAAAGTTTGAAAGGTCTGGGGCATCTTGTTAAGCAATCAGTACTTTATACTGGTGACAATGTGAAATCACTGAATGGCTTTAGGCAGGAAGGACATGATCAAAGCTTTTTTTAGGAAAGCTATTTATAATGATGTATAGAAAATATTGGATGGGAGACATTCACAACCTCTACAAGGAGCCGGAGTACACTCATGGGGGTGTGGGTGTCCAAAGTATTTTGGACACCAAGCCATACTGGAAGAGCTATTAATGTGTTTCTAAAACAAGAAATGAAGCTTAGTCCAAAATGGAAAAAAAAATGTCAAAATCCATGAGGATTATCAGTAAATGAAGATTCAGAGTAGTAAGCATGTCAGTGCAAGAGGTCAAGGCTAGGATTCTGAGTGTAACAGAGGTTTAGGAATCCTATTTTTGTGTGATTTTGAAGTAGGAGACTACGCCTAAAGGCTGAACAGAACTCTGAAGGGCCAGGTTGGAAACTGCATGAGGCTGACCTATTTGGAAGTGAGAATAATGGTTTGACAGAAGATGTGAAGAATGTAAAGAGGACTGGTGGGCAAGGGGTGATGTTTTGCCTATGGACTTAGGGAGCTCAAGTTATTCTGGATATACCACTTTACCCCTTTCATGTCTCTAACCTACACCATGCAGAGAGTTGTGCAAAATTAGATACTTAAATGCATACTGGACTTCTAGTGGAATCAGTCACAAATTAGTTAGTGTAAGATAGCTGCACAGCCAAGTTAGACCACAAAATCACTCTGAAAAGGTCGTCAGGTAGACTTTGGAGTGTTTGGCTTGCCTCCGTACCACCGTGGAGTTCTTGGCTCCCTATAAAACACTAACGTGACACATTAGAGTTTGATCATCCGGATATAACAGTATTCATTTGTTTAATTAAACAATCGAGAATGCTCTTAGCATGGGTCATTTTTTAAACGTTAAAAATAAAATTAAAACACATAATTAAGCTGACAAAAGATAAAGACCCTGATGCTCCAAGTTGAAGGCAGTTAATTTATATGGATCTGGGTCCCTAAAGGCGCCACAGTTTATTAAAGTTATCAAGGGAAGGCTGTGATAAAATATTTTATGCAGTTCTTTGAAGGCTAAATTGCTCTGACACTTTTAAAGTCCACAAGATACAGTCAATTAGGATGTCTTATTAGCTAGCCATTGTTTCTCTTTTTGAAACAGCCCAGAACCCAAAGCTGGGCCCTCCTCCTTTATTTCTTATGAATAGAAGCACTCATACACTATCCATGGTTGGTCACATAATCAGAAATTCATAGGTGGATAGACCCCTGGAGTTGATTATTAACAATAATGAATTGTGAGGATTCATGTTCAGTGAACCAATATTGGACATGACTCAACTGTGTATCCCTTTCTTCCTTCCCTTTCTCCCTTCTTGTCTCCTTCCCTCCATCCTTTGGTCCGTCTCTTACCTTTTTCTTCCTTTCTTCCTTTTTTCTTCCTCTCACCATCCCTCCTGTCCTCCTTTTTCTCCTCTCCTTCCCTCCTTTCTTTCCTCCCTTCTTCCCCTTCACCCTTTCTTATTTCTCCCTGTACTCCATACCATTTGCCCCACTCTTCTTATCACATTCTCAAGACTATGCTATTTATTAAATTCTCTTTTAATTTTGGAGTTCATGATTTAATGCTAGATCCCTAATTGAAGTAGGAATATTTTTGTAGCGCTTCAAAGTTGACATTCAGTATCCACTTACATTCTTCCAGCCATAACCCTCATCACCTTCCAAGGATGCCCTGTCTCTCTCTTCACAAATCTGCCTCTTAGAAATGTCTCCCCTAAACTAAACTCAAGGTTGCCTCCCTGTATTTTCTCATTGAATGGATGATTCTCTCCTCATATTTGCTTCTTTGCTACTTCCAACACACCCCGCTTTCTGAATCGAGAGAGTCTTTAACTGTCTTCTCCATGCATCGAGCCAATTTCTTCCAAATCTTTGCTCTTCTTAGTGCCCCTCCAGAAATTCCCTCCCTTGTCTAAATTCTTTCAGCACCTTCCTCATTGATAGACCCCTCACGGAACGCTGTTAACACTTCTGGTTAGTACCAACCTGATGTACATGTCATTGACTGGAAGGTTCCAGGAGTATACATTATACATTGTTCCACTTAGTGGCTATTTTGAAATCTCTTTCTACTGATTATTTCTTGAAAAGCAGGAGCAGTAAAGAGTCCAGAGCTCGCACTAGACCCCACGCAGCAGGGAGCAGAACAAGCTTCATGTGCTGAGAAAGTCTCTAGTGGTTCAAAGTTTATAGAATCCCTGATTATATTCAGTTGAATATTCAGCTGTGTGGGAGAAGATGACACCTGTGGAGGGTCCCACAGGTGAGTGGAGCATGGTGACAAGTAAAAGATAGCCAATATTCCAAAGTTGAAGCAAGCAGACATAATTTTGGTTGTCCTATCAGTAGGCAGCAGGTGACAAAGTGAATTCCATGGAGGTTAAGTGGCATTCCTGAGGCTGTACCTTCACTATTTAGCAGACATGAATACAGAGCAAAGGACTCCTAGGAAGATAAGGTTACCAAGCGGATCATCAGAACCAGAGCTCTGGGCTCCTGGCCCCCCTCAGCACTCTGGCTACACGTCTGTCACTTATTATGATGTGTCTAAGATTGTAGTTGCTTGTGTGTCTCTTTGTCTTCTTGTGCTAAAAAGCTCTCTGAGAGCAGAGCGTAGGCCTCATTCATTCTATGTCACATCACATCCAAATCCTAGTCTGGGACCCCTGGATGATAAAGGGCTTCATGAATTTCCGAGGTGTGCTTCCCTGTAGTACTCGGTGCCCCCAAGCTGAGACAGCTGACCTGGTGGCTTCCCTGTAGGTGTCCAGGACTCTCACCCCACCGCTGTCACCTAAGTTTCCTTCCGCTAGCCTCCTACGTGGACACCCCGCTGGCATGCCTTCTTCTTACTCCCACACCACTCATGTCTAGGTGCAATCCATATGTTGCTAGAACTATTTTACTGAGTAACTTTATCTTCCTAAAATACATTCCTTGGCACCCCAACACTTAAAACACCTGTAAAATTTAGTATAAATCCTTCACTCTAGCTTTCAAGGTCCTGCAAAATGGCGATTCTAACCTACCTTAACAGCCTTATTTCCTACGTCTCCACAAATTAGACTGTATACTGGTCTCTAAACATGCATAAACCACACCCGCCTCCAGCTTCCCCAGCTGTGTGCTTTGGCTTAGGCTTATCTGTAGACTCAGGATGTCATGGTGTTTCATTTTTATTGAAATCCTTTTACCTTTTTAAGGTCTGAATTACATTGTACCCTCCCCATTGAAACGTCCCTGATTTCCAAACCTGGTAGGTTCTTCCTCCTTTAGCCTTCTTTGAGGGTTTATTCTGTTTTTCAGGAAATAGTCTATATTTTGAATTGAGTCATAGTTAAGTGTGATTTTAATTTGCTTATTCATTCAGTCAGTCATTCACTCAACATTCATTGAACACAAGTGCCTGCTGTTCTGCTAGGCCCTTTTTAAGCTGAACAAGATTGGTAAGTCCATATCATTGAAGCGCTTGCAGTCCAGTGAAGGAGACAAGATGTTTGTAAACATACACTGAAAATGTAATGTGTTAGCCATAAAAAATAGGCATGAGCAGAATTCTATGGAGGCAAAGGTGAAGGAACCAAGAACTTTGATTACTAGGAAAGTCATAGACTCTATCATAGATTAGGCAATATTTGAACTGTGACCAAGAAATGAGATAGAATTTGCCAAAATCAGAGAAGTATGGTGGCTCAATAAAGTAGATTTTTACTTCATTATAACTCCAGTGAGAGGGGGAAATATCTTATTCCTCTCTTTATTCTCTTTCACTCTGCCTTCAGTGCTCAAGTAAATATTTGTTGAATGAGTAAATGAATGAATGTGTGAAAAATGGTTTTTCTGGAAGCTAGCCTGATGATGAGACACACACTAAAATAGATGAGAGAGTGACCCTGAGTGAATGCCTATTGTGGGAGGTTCAACCTACCAGTTTCTGAGGGGCTACCTTAAAAACACAGACATGGTAAAATATAACTATGAATAAATATTTGTCTTTTGGATCATCTCCTGAGGAAAATTCCTAGATGTGGAATTCTGGATAGTAGAAGTTTGAGGATTGGTACATATTACTGAATTGCTGTCCAAAAGGGTGTATCAAGCAAAAGAACAAAGGAATTCATAGTTATTGATTGTCTATTATGTGTCTGTTGCTGTGCTATCAATTTTTATATGTATTGTCTCACTAAAATCTTATAACGATATTGAGGGATAGTTATTTCTATTTTATGGAGGAGAAAACCCAAAACTCAGACAGGTTCAAGGGCCTGCATTAGATCTCACAGATTGTTAATGAAGGATCATGATTCAAGTTGATGTCAAACATTTCAAAGCTCAAACTCTGTCTATTGCTCTATACAGTTCAAAGGATAAGCTTATTACATTGGTTTGGCTGGATGGGTAGATCTGTTTGGGCATTCATGAAAGATCAACTTAAATGAAGCCCAGTTGAACGAAAACATGAATTCTAAGTTAAGGGATTTATTTTTGTCTCACAGACAAGAGCAAGTAAATATCACCCTTGATTCTTTACAAATATAAAGTATTCAATCATTTGTTCATTTATTCATGTGTCAAACATTTACCGAGTATGACTAGAATGTCATGTGACGCATATATACTCTGGAATTTATACATGCAAATATATGATGTTCGTTTTAAAGTAACTCCAGAAATATGTGGCAAATGTTTGGGAAGGGGGTGTCAGATGCTGGACTGAGTAATTTTCAGGGACATCAAGAAAAAATGAGATAAGTCATGATAATCATCATCATAGTATGTTTTGATACTCATTAATATAGTAACCAAGATTTATTGCTTGCATACAGTGTATTGACCATAATGCTAACTGCTTAACATATATTATCTCAATCTTTATAATCCTCTTCGAAAGGCAACCTTATCTCTATTTTCCAGATGAGGAAAAAATGAGGCTGAAATAGGTTAAATAACTACCCAAGATCAAACAACTAGTAAGATTGTACTTGTTAACTAACTGAATAATTTTATCTTCATCTTGCAGATCAGAAAATGAGGCTCAGATGGGCAAATAATAGAAATTTTTCTCAAGGCCACACAATTAGTAAGTCGTTTTCAGATGGGAAGCAGGATCCTGGGAGGGACTGCTAAGCTCTGGTCAGGGAGTGATGTCCTAGCAGCTGTGGCTGAAGCAGTGCAGTGTCACTTTCCTGTAGACAGACTGCAGTGTGGGGAACTCACAGGAAAAATTGAGAGGTAAGGTCTTGGATGAGATATGGAATCAAAAACCAAGTAGACCAGCCAAGGGAATGACCAATCAGAAATGGCCAAGCAGGGCAAGATACAGAGAGTGTTTAGGTGTGAAACTCAAGGGCCAAGGATCAGAAAGCTTCAGTAGATGGTGGTAGTGGTGCTGATGTCAGCTAACTCAGCACTTTTCACCCTTTAGTTCCTGTGCAGATCACCTAGGGATCTTACTGAAATGCAGATTCTCATTCAGGAGTTTGGGGGTGGGATCCAAAATGCTGTATTTCCAATAGGCTCCAACATGATGCCGATACTGCTGATTCATGAGCCACACTCTGAGTATCAAGGAACTGAAACATACTGAGTCTATACATATGAGGAGCTCTTCTAAGAGCTTAGTGTGTATTAATTCATTGCATTACCATAATGGCCCTATGAAATAAGTACCATTTCTACCTTCCTTTTAATACAGGGAAACTTAAGCACGAGAGAAACTAAGTATCTTACTAAATTAATCAGCAGCAGAATCAGAATTCCAATTTAGACAGTCTGATTCTAGAATCGATCCAAATTCATCACTGTTATGTGTTCTTGTCACCTAAGAACAAAAGTTAGAGATGAACGCTGTGCCAAGTTCACTGCCAATAAGAGGGCCTGCATTATTTGGGGTATAGGACTTGTTGACCTGTTCACTTTGCTATACTCAGAAGTCCCACCCCAACAAAAACAAAACAAAGCAAAACATCTAGGAAACTTCCTCAGGAGATGGCCCAAATGAAGACAACTATTTATGCTTAGTTACATTTTATTATGTCTGAATTTTTCATGTAGCCCCTCAGCCAGGCGTACAGTGACACTCAACAAAAAATGTGAGTAGAATTAAGAAGGAAACATATTGTTTCCTAAACAGTAAGTACTGAATCTGCCCATTGTAATCAGTGGGGCTTGGATATCTCTGATTGCCTCATCTGTAGAAACCCTGAGGGGCTGATCTTCTAAACCTAAAAAGCCTTAAGAACCTTTGTAAATCACAAGTATAGTTAGCCCTTATTTGAACTAAATTTGTTCAACAACCAATTAACCTAAATGAAATTGAATTCATTTATTTGTGTCTGTGTTCCAAAGGATCTTAAGCTGAATATTGAGAAATATCTTGCGATTACTTTCTAATGACTATGTTGTATTTGCTACTTATGGTAACCAACCTTCAAGATGGCTCCTAATGATCCTCAACCTACACTCTTGTGTAGTTCCCTCCCACATTATACCAGAGCTATTGGGTTGTCAGAAAAGTCATTGCGCATTTTTGCAATGAAAAACATAGAAAAAATACGTCATGACTTTTCCGATAACCCAACAGTATCTGTAATGAATAAAATCCAGCATTCGTGCCAATATGCCACTTTTGAGATAAGGTTATAAAACACACTGTGGGTCTGTCTTGGTTTCTCTCCCTCTCCCTCTTCCTCTCTCTCTCTCTCTCTCTCTCTCTCTCTC
>NW_017731611.1:816710-824416 GCF_001890085.2 Hipposideros armiger | reverse complement strand
CTCTCTCTCTCTCTCTCTCTCTCTCTCTCTCTCTTTCTCTTTCTCTCTCTCTCTTCTCTCTTCTCTCTCTCCCTCTCCCTCTCCCTCTCTCCCCCTCACACCCATTCTTTGCTCTGGGTAAAGCCAGCCACCATGTCATGAAAAGTTCAATGGAGAGGTCCATGTGGCCAGGAACTGGTCTTCAGCCAATAGTCATGCAAATGAACTTTGGAAGGGAATCCTCTGCACCAGACAAGTTTTCAGATAACTGCAGCCTAGGCTGACAGCTTGACCAAAACCTCATTAGAAATGTGAGCTAAAACAGTCCTGTAAGCCATTCCTAGATTCCTGACTCTCAGAAACTATGAGAGATACTAAATGTTTACTGTTATAAGCTACTACATTTTAGAGTAATTTTTCACACAGCAATATATAACTAATACAGTTTTTAGTTACTCGAGTCCAAGGAAATTGACATTCACATTCAATAGCCCTTTCTCAGAGCTTTGACTCATCTCTTGTATTCCTTTCTAGGGTTGGGAATTTCTTATCTATTTTCTACTCTAGGGTTGAGTGAGGTTAAGATGAACCCAAGTGTCAGGATAGGTAGTTGCTACACTGATGTGTTGAGTAAAAGGAAATGTGGGATCTAGAAACTAGGCTGGAGTCAAAAGACTGATTTTAGGTTGTTGCAGCTGAAAGGTAGCGAACTAGAGACTTAGCACAGGGCCTGACACTTAGTAAGCACCCAGACCTCTGTTAATCTAGAATCTTCACAATTGGCCAAGTCACCTGTCCATAAGCAGATGGATTTGTCCCTCCTGCTAAGGGCATGCTTGCAGATCCAGCCTGCAACAACCCTGCCATGTAATTATGTGTGCCCCATGGCTATGAGAATACCAGGATATAGTGTGTGTGTGTGTGTGTGTGTGTGTGTGTGTCAGTGTGTCAGTGCATGAGGTATACTTATGTGTGTGCAGCACTACCAAAAATAAGATTTATTTCCCAATTTTCTTTAAAATTCAGCCCGTTTCCACGCTGGGAATTGATCTGCCTATCAAATGAGGGGAAGCTTGCCATACGACCAACTGGCTGACTCTGGGCACGTTCTCTTTCCTCCTGGAACTGTGGTCACAGATATGGAGGCAGTACTCCATGTAGGTGCACTTTGAGAAAAGTTAGGGTACAACCACTCTGTAGTAAAGAGACCCTGGCCAACTCCTTTGCTGGGAGGCCAAGTTGAACAAATCAGCCAGGCAGCTC
Source organism: Hipposideros armiger (assembly GCF_001890085.2). Lineage (NCBI taxonomy): Eukaryota > Metazoa > Chordata > Mammalia > Chiroptera > Hipposideridae > Hipposideros > Hipposideros armiger. Next base: position 823,174 of record NW_017731611.1, on the reverse strand, counting down.
ATGCTTGCAGTGAAGACCCCAGACCATATCCAGAAATGGGCATTGTTAGTACTGCCTGCTCATCATCTGAGTTCTTGTTAGAAATCTGTGTACTGTCCCATGTGGAGCTGAGAAGACCCCCTGGTGGTCTTATCTCATCCACCTATTAATGGAAGCCCACTTTCCTATTCTAAATTTTGGTGTCTAGGAGTATGGTATGTCTAATGGTTAAAGAGACTGGACCCTGGAATTAGACTGTAGGACTTCAAATCCTGGCTCCACCACTTGATATCAGGGAAATGGGAAAAATCACTTCAATACTCTAAGCTTTATTTTCTTGAACTATAGAATAGGATAAAAATAGCCCCTATCTCAAAGGATTGTTGGGATAACTAAGTTAATTAGGGCTTCTTGTAAACATCTTAAAACACTGCCTAGTACATTGTAAATGTTCAATATTTCTAAGCTATTATTATCATTATTAGTACTATGAGGCGGCTTGGTATAGAGGAAGGAACTTGGGCTTTAGGGTTGAATGCACTTTTTGGATGACCTTGAACAAGTTCCTCAACCTCTTTGTACCTCAGTTTCTTCATCTGTAAAAGAAGATATGACCTATACTGGAAGGTTATTTTAAGGATTAAATAAGATTACACGTACATAAGATCTGAACCTTAATAGGTAAAAGTAAATTATGTTCTTTTCTCCTTCTTTCACCAGGTTATAAGTGCTAAGTCAGAAATCTGATAATTATGGAAAAATAGCATCTATCTTCAAAACATGAATGTGACGAAGAGTGCACTATTGAAAAGGGAGTGGTTTGATATTTAGCATCAGATGGGCAAAAGCATTTAAGTTCGTGGTTGGATGCTTTTGAGTTTTTATAAAACCAACATCTCACAGATATAATTAAGTATGTAGCATTTGGAATGGAAGCAGGCACTCCTCTTCATTGTGTGGGCCATAAAACCTGGAGGAAAAAGCAATCAATATGTTGGTTCAATTAAGTTTTCAGCTACAAATAACTGATTTCTTGGTTTTTCTAAGGTCCAAAATATATTGCTTATTGTTCTTAAAATATTAATATAGCCCTGAATTATTTATTGAGCCAAGAAACACTCTACTCTTTTAACGTGGAAGAGAAGAGAAGGTTATTTCATGTCAGCACCATGGAAGACAATAATAAATCTGAAATGTAAATAATACCTCTGGGAACAGAGTCTGGTTGAAGGCCAAAGCATATGGTTTCCAGACTTTTTCTTTTGTGATATAGAAGTTGGAAAGCCAATAGAAAAATGCTGTTCTGGGCTGCTGATTCTTTTAGAGTTGGCAGCATCTTGTGGGCTATTTAGATCATTCTAGAGTGTTTTGATCATTTATAATAATATTACTTAATTTTCTGTCATTAAAAGAATCTGCTATAATAATAGCAATTGCTTTCATTTATCGAGCTTTTATTATGTCCTGGGCACCATGCTAAGTGCTTACATACATTACGTTATCTATGCTTGTAACCCTATGCAGCAGGTACTGTTACTGTCCATATTTCACAGGAGAAGAAACTGAGACCCAGAGAGGTGCAGCATTTTGAATCCCTGGCCTCTGACTCCAGAGCCCTTTTCCTGATGGAAGGACTTGCTGCTTTTGCCCACAGACAGCATCAATCCCTCCTTTCTCTCAATAGCAGAATGCCTGGGCTTCTTTTGCAGTCTCCTGGCTTTGTAGCCATTTGTGTATGTTGGTGTTCTCCAGTACTGGAGTAGAAGGAGCATGCTGTTTGAGATGAAACAGACCCGGGCTTGATTTGTACGTCTTCCCCCTACTAGCAATGTAACCTTGGCTTGCTTCATGCTTGAAATAAGTCTCTGAGGTAGGAATTGTTATTGTCTCATTTTATCACTCAGGAATCTGGGGTTTAGAGAGGTTTCAGTTCCTTGACCAAGGCCTTACCTCAAATCCTTAGAGGAGCTGCATTTGAACACATGTCTGTCAGAAGTCTCCAAATCCCATGCTTTTTAGTAATTTGCCTTATCCACATGATTAAAAATATTCAGAGTTGCAATCTGGTGGCTGGGAGACCATTAGAAGCCTCCTTATTTCATAGACAGGGAAATCAAGGCCCAGAAAGAGGGAGTGAATTTCTAATACACGTGGGACAAAACCCAGCTCCTGGTCTAGTGTTTTTTTCCACCTCCGCTGCTTACCTGCTCACTGGTGTCATGGTGTCACCGCAGAAGCTTGAGGCTTTCATTGCTGTCAGAGGTGCCCTTAAGTTAATGATCCACAGAAACTCGGGAAGTGTGCTGAAGGGAAGTCCATTTGACTTTGCCCGTATCTCTTTTGAGCCTTTAAATAGTCACTAGCTCTCTATATAGCTCTGTTTTCAACCAAATAGATTAAAGGAAGGAAAACTAAAACTTAGAGAGATATTACTGTGTACTTACTTTGATATATTACAGAAATCATCGAATCCTTCTGCCAGCCCCAGTGTGTAGGTATTACAATCTCCATTTTAAAGACCAGGAGATTGAAAAAAGGGTGGTTAGTACCCCTGGGTTCTGTTCTTTTCTGGAGCCGCCCAGTGGTTTGAAATATTCCTATTGAGAAGGGCTGTGTTCCTTTTCTTAATAGAAAGGCTGCATGGTAGTATAAAGGAAGCTATGGCGGAGGGGTCTACATGGAAAAACTCTCTTCCTTTTGGTCTCATTGGAATGACTTTTATTTGCTGTGACCTTGGGTTTCTTTTCATCATTAAGAGGGATATATTGTATGTTTAAATACTGCATTATTAATAATATTTGCCTGGATACAGTGTCATGATCAATTTTTCATGTGCATCATTCTTTATGCAGCACTAGTTGAATTTCAAGTAAAGCCTTCCCTTCACCTCTCGTCCTGCAGTGACAGTTCCCAGGAGGAGATGGCAGGCCTGAGACTCCTTATCCACAGGAGAGGGCAGGGAAGCTGCCCCACGTCAGCCCAGGATACTCTGGTGATGAGGGCACAGTGAGGCAGCTGTGAGGGAGGAAGTGATGGGTTATCTTCCTAAAGCCACGCCTTGTACCAGACGATCAGGGTTGAAGTCCTGAAAGACTCACAATATTCTGTGACCCGATTGCCTCACCCAAGTCTCCTCCATTCCTTCTTCCCACCTCCTCCATTTTATCTGTCCTACTTCTAGCACTCAGTGAGCATCTGTCACATACCAGGCCCTGTGCCAGAGGCCGGGGATGGAGACACAAAAGAAGAAAGCATCCTAGTACTCAGTGGACCGCCCCATCCTGCCTGGGAGGCAGACACAGAGCAGTGTGATGGGCACAGTGATCCAGGGAGGTACAGGGAACGCTTTTTGTTTGTTTGTTTTGGTTGTTGTTTGTTTGTTTTTTAAGTTTGAAAGCAGGGACCAAGTTTCTGCCCTGGATTATATTTATTGTGTAACCCCCATGTGAGTGAATTTTTCACTCATTTCTCCAGATAGCTTCTTGACATGTGGCCAGACCTGAGTTTTGCTCATCATCCCGAAATCCAGGAAATATTTGAAATAGGGGACGCTCACTAATAAATGTAGTTAATGCAGAGAGCATTAACATAGTGATTTGTGCATGAAGCTTTCTCCCCCACCCCCAGTGCTTCCAAATCCTCTTCCAGTCTGAGAAATGCGTGGGGAGCAGCTTGGGTGGGGCTTCCGTCCCAGCCTCAGCAGCCTTTCTAGTGCTCTTGCTGCAATCCTGGGCTTGTCTTCCTTCCCACTCTCCCAGGCTTGGAAGCTGGTCAGGTTAGTGGGTTAGACAGGAGGCTCTTCAAAAAGAGGGATCAGTCCAGATTCATCCCTGAAACCCCAGGGAGGGTCCACCCAGTGCCGTAACTAACACATAATGGACGCTCAGAGGATGTTTGAGGAGGGAAGGGAAGGGAAGGGAAGGATGGAAAGGGGAGGAAGAGGAATAAAGGAAGGCAACATTCCCATTTCATCAACATTCTACTAGGGAAAGAGGGTTTATGCCATTTGGCGGTGGTAGCGCAGTGGCTAAGAGCGAGAATCTGATGTAACCCAGACAGACATGGTGCTGTCGGTCCCCAGCATATTTAGCCTCTTTGAACTTTAATCCTTTTTATTAAATGGGAATGATAATACCTATTTTTAAAATTTATTATGAAAGTTAAAGTAATGTATGTAAAATACTTGACATACTATCTGCCACATAGTAAGTGTTCAATAAATGTTACACTTTGTTACTATATTTTTAGGAATTCTTATTGTCTCTTTCCCTCCTGTATTTTTTCTGCTTCTTGCCATCACCAATGAGCCCGAAAATTCCTTCCTCTGGAAGCCTTATCTCTTAAGCCCAGCATTTCCCAAAGTGTTCTGAGAAATAGGAGTTACATAAATGAAGGATTCATATTTAAATAAGTTTGAGAAGCACTGGATTACGAATAAATTAGTCAGATTCTTTGCAGCAAGACTTTTTACAAGACTGGAATGTGCTAATACACATTGTAAATTTTAAGAGTGGGCCAGCACATGGCCGTTATTTGGCTATAAGCTGTCTCTCCCCACTTCCTTCCCAGAGAATTTTAAGACATTAGTGTCCTTAGGAACGTGTTTGCCCAGCACTGCCCCAAAGAACTACCAGATGGTTCTCCTCTGTCCCTGCCAGAGGTCAGGGAGCACACAGCTCCACAGAGTCGCTGTTTCCTTACTGAAGCGCTCCATCAATGTCTTTTTAAACGACCAAGGAGAAACTAAAACAAATAACAAGAAAACAAGTCTCTTGAGCCTGAGCCTCTTAGGCTTTGTTCATGTGTATATTGTTTCAAAAAGGAGCTGAAAAATTTTTTTCATCCATCTGTGTATTTAAGAGATATCTCTGAGGATCTACTATTTGCCATGCACGATGTAACTTTGAGTTATAAGTAGAGTGATGAGTAAGAATCTATTGGGTCATGTAGAAGGAGCTCATTAGAAAAGCACAAAATGCAGTCTGGAGGGTCAGAGAAGTGTGCCTGAGGAACTAGCGTCCCTGGTGGGGTCTCCAGGATCCGTAGGATTTAGCTAAATGAAGTAGAGTGGTTGGGGAGAAGAAGGCTATAGGAAAGAGGGAGCATCATGTGCAGAGAGATAAGACGCATATTGAAAGAAGTTCAATGAGCGGAAAGATCAAAGTGAAAATAGCACGTGCTTATGGTAGCAAATCTAGAAAGTAGTGAAAAGTACACATGAATCAGGAAAATTCCCTCTGATTTCTCCTCTTAAAGGCAGCTCTTAAAATTTTATGCTCTTTCTCTTTAGTCTTCATTTTATACGTTTTTCCTTTATATAGTAGAGCTTAGGAAAAAATGAAAAAGAAATACGTTTTTCAATATCCGGTTTGTGAAAGATTGCTTTGAAACTTTACTTTTAATGACTGATTATGACATATCTGCAGCTGAGACCTGTGGTGACCCTCCAGCTATAGAGGAAGGATGACAGTACTCTAAGCAGAGTTCTCCTTGATCATCTCTTGGGTGACAAGACTCCTTGGTTAAGCCACTAGCGAGGCAGTTTTATATCAAACTGCCCAAGGTCAGTGTGCAGGGTCCCAGATAAATACCTTTTGGTGTGGCGCCTATCTATAGAAACAATTACATTAAAAAGTATTTATAAAATTCATGGGCCCTTGTAAAGTCCATGAATTTTGATGAAGATTTGGACCAATGAGTAGAGAGGAGACATGTCTGGTTATTGTTCACTCAGTGCATGTGAAGTGTCCGTGCACCTTTTCGTGTTCTTTATTGTTAGATGCATGGCTCCTGGTTCATTTCCTGTTTCCGATCTGGAGAGAAAGGGAGCAACACTGGTATCACTCATGATGCATGGCTCTTTGGGACATGTTAGCAGTTTCCCAGTGCCATTTGTTCAATGCCAGTTATATCATTATTCATGGTAATTCACTATTCATGGTGTTAAAGAAAAAATGATTCATGTTGAAGAGAATGGTAAAGTGGACTTTATTCAGGGGGCTTACTTCAGTGGGGTTTTGTAGTAGCAAAGAGAGATCAGGCTTAACTGTAAACACAATAAAGTGAGAATTTATAACCAAGGAGCGAGGGAGGGTGATAGTAAGTGGACAGAAAATTACAAATTACTAAGAGACAGCATCAGGGAAAGGGGGAGACTGGCTAAAGCTACTGAATAGGGTTCTTAATGAGGACAGGCAGGGGTGATCAGACCTGGGGGTGGTGGACGAGAAAGAACCCGATCAAATATCGAGGGTAGTCAGATATTGAGAAAGCGGGGGTGGGTTCTGGCCAAACTAACTTAGCGGGATTCTTAATAAAGTTAGATAATGCAGAGATGAACATGGAAGCCCAAAAGTCAGGGCCTAGTTGAGAATAGAGTTCAGAGGAACCCAAAAGAGTTTGGTCAAGGAGAGAATCTTTATCAGCATCTCCCACAAATGCTGGATTCTAATAATTCTCCCAGAGGTTTTATGATGCTTTTTTTT
>NW_017731611.1:803713-809200 GCF_001890085.2 Hipposideros armiger | reverse complement strand
GTGTGTTTTATAAAGTGTGCTGTAAATCATCTTCCATCATGACAATGCTCCGTGTCACACATCGCTTCTGGTATATGGCAATTTCTGTCAAATAAAAACATTACAGTGTGTCCTCATCCACTTTATTCACTGGTCCCGTGTGACATCTGGCTCTTCCTCAAAGTAAAAATAATTCAGGATATCGAGGCAGCCACGATAGCACAACTAAAGACACTCATGAAAGAGGACTTCCAGAACTGCTTCAGAAAGTGGCAAGAACGATGGGGTAGGTGTGTTCAAAGCAAGGGGGAGTTATAGCAATGTATCTTTTACTGTAATAATTTTTTTTTAATTTAAACATTCACTGTAGTTTTTTATCACACCTCATATGTCATGATTAGCCTTGCTGGTAGAGAGGCTAGGAGAAGATATAATCTGTATCTTATAGATAGAAAAACCAAGGCTGAGAGAACTTGTGAAACCCAGTCTCTGTTCAGATCTGTGCATGGGCCTGTTAAAATGCATTTCACCTAGCTTTTTCACTGGCAGAACCATTTCCAATCAGATTAAGGCTATTGTACACAAAGGAACTAGCTTATTCTGGGTTGGCAAGTGGCACGTGGAGATCAAGTGGTGAGAGAGTCACTGCTGAGAAAATAACATGTTCAGGGGTATGTCCCAAAGAGCAGTAATTCCAGTAATTGCTGACTTCCACATTTTTGTTTTTGTTTTTCCACTTTGCTCCCCATGTCTTAATGCATGTGGATGGCTAGGACTGACTCCTTCCTGAGAAGATCTGTGAGTTACTGTTTTTCTTTAATGTGTAAGGCTTCTAGGTCAGACCCAGACATACCTTAAGAAACTTAATTCATCCATCATATTATCAATTATTCCCTGAGCATCTGCTCCATGCCAAGCCCTGTCTGAACACTGAGAATATTAAAATACTTGGAACATTCCCTGTCCTCATGGGGCTCACACTTTAGTGACAGAGATACACATAATTGCACCAAATACAAGTGATGCAGAGAAGATACAATTGCATCAAATTCAGGACACACTTGAATGGTACAGGGTTGTGCCTAGGCTCACAGATGAAGGAGCCACTTTTACAGGGGGTATCCAGAAAGCCCCCTGGCTAGAGCAAGCCTTGCACTGAGCCTTGAAGATGCATGGAAATGTGTTACCTTGGTATTGAGGATAAGGAAGGGCATTCCAAGCAAAGGCAGCGGTGNGTAGAGGGCAGTGTCACTGGCCCTCATATGTGGGATCCGAACCGGGGCCCTCTGGCATCCCAAGCCAGCTCTTAACCATCGCGCCACTCGGCCGGCCCATATGATGCTGTCTTAATGATGAACATACATGCTGGACTCATCTCAAGTATGCAGGAAGATGTGAGCGATAATTCATGTTCTGGTCATGTTAAATGTTATCAGCCAGTACTGTAGCATAAACACAGATCAATATACCTTCCAACCGTGTCTTTTTTGAGCTCTTTAGCTTTAGGCCATAGTCACTGCATCCCTAGAATGTGTTCTCTTTTGATGCTGACTCACAAGGTTAGCTGCCTTCCACACACCACCATCAGCAAGAAGAACACACAAGGGACCTGCATGCTAAGAGAGAACAGGCCTGTTCACATGAGAGGAGTGTGTTCTCATATGGAACACCTTAAGACAGACCTAGGAGAGCACAGCATTCACACATCGATGGACAGCAATCAGGAAGAAATACAGAGCCACCACTTCAAAAGACTTCAGAGAAGATAGGCATGAAATAGCACAGCCTCTTCTAGAGAACAGCCTGGCACTGCTGTGCCAGAGTGGACACAGGGCAGAGGATGCCTGCTGCTGCCCATGTGCCTTCAGTCCCATGGTTAGAACATAGAAGGCACGAGCCAGTGCCTAGGCCCCCACACAGGCTGAACCCAGAGGTCATTGGCAGACCAGCAATAGCCCAGAGCCCTGAACTGTCCTGTGTCACACATGAGTGGGAATCACCCCAATCAGCATGTGAGCACCATTCTGGTGGCCCAATCTTGCATGACCCTGTGAAAGACACACCAGCTAAAAACATGATCTGGTCTCCCAGCCATCCTCCTGGAATGGGGACCCAGCCATAGGCCATAGAGCAACCCCACATCCATTAGTCCTGGAGCTCCTTGTCCTGGTCATCTGGTTGGCTTTCCATATATAAAGGGGTCGAGGGTTTGAGAGCACCCTGAAGATGAGAATGGGGGACTGGGGTACCCTGCCCAATGACAACTACTATCCCTGGTTGATCGCAGGCACTGGAGAGGGACTTAGAAAATGTCAAGGTAGATACTTCCAATGACCAGGACCCAGAGGAACCAAGGCTGGGCTCAGGATATTCTGCTTATGCTGCACAGCCAGCCAGGCACTGGAGAGGGACTTAGACAGTGTTCAAGAAGACACCACCAAGTGTGGGACCACAGGCGGGGGTCCCAGTCACCAGTGTCAGACGGCATTCCTGAGCCTGGCTCAGAAGGTTTGGTTCTGGCTCAATGAGATGTGTTCCAAAGCAGTGGTTCCTACATCACCCTCAGAATAATACTCACAATAGGCAGGTTGGGTGTGGGATGGGAGTTGAGTGCATTCACTTCAGAAAAACATGTACTTTCTTCTGTCTTGAAAGAAAACCATATTCATTTAACAGAGAATAGCCAAATCCAAGAAACTAACATGTAAACACCCCAGTGAGATGCTCCTCACTTCACAGGGGACTGATAATAATAGTAATAACTACAGTCGTAACAGTAGTACGAAGTGTAATGGTTCAAGTTTCTTTAATACCTGCTGTATTTCAGGAGCCATGCGAGTGCTGTAGGCGTGTGTTCCCTTTGTTCCTACCAAACCCTACAAAGTAGATAGTGTCTTCGTCTGATATGAAGAAACCAAGGCTCAGGGAAGTGAGTCAATTCACCAAGGCCACTCAGCTGATGAGTGGCAAAGCCAGGCCTACCTCATTTGGTAATCCAGGTTCTTTGCATTGCATCTGGCTGCCTTTTCTAAGTCAGTCTGCAAGTGCCCTGTGAGATTAGAAAGAGAGCCTAGCTTGGGACACAGCCAGACTCAGGGTAGTGCCCTGGGGGACCTGCAGAACCTAAGATCCTCCAGCCTGAGACCTGGCCAAGGTGCTTCATCACTCCCCTCTCTTTTCTCTGCCTGAGTCACTACCCCTCCTTCAAGCCTGTAGGCTCTCCATTCTTCCCAAGCATGCCAGGAGATTTTTTTCTCCTAATTTCATTTGTACACTGGAATTTCATTCCTTAGTGAGCTAAAATTAGGTTTCCTCCCTTTCTTTATGTAAACAAGCATGTGAAGCCTACTAGCAGACAACCTTTAAGCCATTGGATGGCCTTGAAAGTATAGTTTTCACTGGAAACCTGGGGGCAACAACTCTTCTTCTGCCATGAAGTGTTGTGCAAATTCAGACCTGGATGCTAGCCACTGTGTGACCTTGGTCAGGTTACTGCCTCTCTCTGGGCCTGGATTTCTAATATATGGGATGGGGGTGAGGATCGGGAACTTGGAGTGGATGCAGTCTAGTGGCAACTAGAGAACTTGTTCTTGTTCTCAAACTGACATGCAGCAGTAGCATGACTCTGAACACACACATCTTAACATCCCCTCCTGTGTGATCATGGGCAATACGATAGAAGAGAGAAAGCACAGGTTTTGGAGTCAGAGCTCTGGGTTTGAACCCTGCCCTCCTACCTCTGTCTGTATGACCTGCTGGAAGTTACTTAACGTCCAAAGACATTTGTTGACAGAAACTCTCATCTGCTTCATCTCTGTGTCCGCTCCCTCACTGAGGCTGCTCCCTTGCCTTTGCTGCTCCTCTGTCCTGCCCAAGGCATCCGCACTGTGCTGCCTTCAGTCTTCTAAGCTTACTGGTTCTTGTGACTCCCTCCATTCCTAGTTCTCCTCCTCCTGGCTCTGAAGTGCTGGACTCCCCGGCTGCTCACTGCTGCTGGCTGTGCCTCTGTAATCAGAATTTTAGGTTACCTGTAATGATGATGAAAGTAGGCAGAAGAATGGCCAAGGCGACCTTCCAGAGCTCAGTCGTGAGGCTGCAGAGGGAGCCCAGTGTGGCCACCCAGGCCCATATGCTCCCTGGGTGGGCTTTGGGACACTCACCACCGCCATTGCAGCTGCCCACTCCTCACCCTCCCGGCCAGCCAATGGGAGATGGGGTTCTCCTCTCAGCTATGTGCTGCCCCCTTCAACATTTGTTCACTCGTCTACTTAGTCACTCATTAGTCAGGTACTCACCCACTTATATAAATCAACAGAGCCTCTGGAGTGGTAACGAACAGGTAGTTTTGTGAACTCTCACAATGCCAGGTGCTTTCCATAGAAGATCTCACTCACTGTGGGTGGGAGCACAGGCTCTGCAGTCGAAATGCCTGGATTCTAATCCCAAATCTTCTACTTAGAGTTGTGTGACCTGAGGCCAAATCCTTAACCTTTCTGGGCTTTGCTTTCCTCATCCATAAAATGGGAACACCAATACTACCTACAACATGACAGTTGTTTAGGGAACAAATGAGCTAATATACAAAAAATGCTTAGGACAGGACCTGATGCAGTAAATAACACAAATTAGCTATTATTGCTAAAGCACACAATGTCCTGGGAATAGTATTGTTATCCCCATTGGGGGATGTAGAAACCGAGGCCAAGAAAAGGGAAAGTATCCCAAGTTTGAATAACTGATACATGGTAGAGTTGTGATTCAGAACCAGACAGTCTTATTTATGCTCTGTAAGTTATGCAGCAGAGGCATGGATGGGGTGGGGTGGCAAGGAGGATGAGCTAAAATAAAACAATTAAAAGAAAACAAAAGCCAGATGATGTCTCAGATATTTAAAGGTTATTCTTTCCTGCCCTTACCTTCTAATTATCCTCATGACTTTCTGAAACAGCCCTTTCCATCCTATGACTCCCTGAAAGAATCCTTCCTCCAGCCAAGCCCCAGATTCCTCTTGCCCATGCTGTATTGTTTCTCTTAACTGGAACCCCGTTTCTGTCTGCTCCCAGACAAGGCTGGCTGACCCCATCCTGTCTTTCTTACCTGAGTTCCTGCCACCCTCTCTCCTACACCCTCTGTTTCCAGAGAGAAGTCTCTTGTTCTGTCACCATCACCACCACCAGCTGCATTACCTTTCTCTCAGTGTGATCTCAGCCTAGAGTCTTCTCTCTGCCTCTCTGCCTCTGAAAGCTCTTGCTCTTCCTCCAGGGCCTATCCTAAGTGCCTTCTGCTCTGAGAAATCTTCCAGGGCTCTGCAGGCAGTTAGTCCACCTGTGCTCCACGTGCCCCTTTTCTCCTGAGCTGCTCTCTCAAACGCGTCATCGAGTTGTCATTGTCTATTTCTAGGGCCATCTCAGCTTAGTCTTTGGACTATGTCTCACTCATATCAGGGTTCTTAGCACCCAGCATACATCTGAGGAATCAGCAGGTGCATGTAAATTAGATAAGTCAAAT
>NW_017731611.1:792943-797223 GCF_001890085.2 Hipposideros armiger | reverse complement strand
GAGTCTGAAAGTCTGAGTACAAATTTTAGTTTTGCCGCTTGATAACTGGATGACTTTATGCCATTCACTTAGTCTTCAAAACTTCAACTTCCTAGTCCATAAAATTAGAATTCATAAGATCATTCAAGAATCAGACATTGAGCCCCTGTTTTGTGCATGGACCCGCTTGTACGTGAGATAAGAAGCGCAGGTACTTATTTCTGGTGAGGGAGACAATAAGTTAAAAATAGACATAACTTGTGATCAAGTGTCGTTGCTCTGTAGGGAAGTGGATCTAACCCAGCCTGATGCATAATTGCCTATTTTCAAACAGTATTTGAGGCAACAAACAGAAAAAAAGAACAAAATGTTAAAACAGTCTCTTGTGAAGACTTCACCCCACAGAATCATTTGACCCTCACAATACACTGTAGTCCTGTGGGATGGGAAGAGCAATAACATTGTTACCACATTCGTCCGCCCATTTTGCATTTAACGCATTTATTAATAGCCAGTTATGGTACATAAAGTGCTATAATTGCTTTCCAACACTATATATTTGTGCCACATGCTTTTCACTCACAAAAAACCTGAAAATGTTCTCATTGGATATCCCCTTTGCAGCTGTCTGGAGAGTAAAAGGTCCTTGAACTTAACGGCAAGCAGCATGGGGTTTGAATTTCTGCTCTGCTCTGCCAAGACAGGTTGAGGAGCCTGGCACATAGCAAGCTCTCAATAAATAGTAAGAGAATGGATGAATAAATAAATGGATGATGCCACTTCAGGAGCCTCCATGCTTATCTGTAAAATGGAAATGATACCTCCTGGATTCCAAAATGGTTATGAGATTTACATGAATTATTGTACTTAAAAAGTGTTTCTATGAATTGAAAACCAACAACTGTACCTGTGCCTGAGCTTCCTTCTTCACTCCTCCTGGGCAGGTAGGCATAGTTCCTCCCAGGAAATTACCTGCTGTGATCTAGCTTGCCTGAAGATGTTCCCGAAACCCTTCCTTTTGGACAAATGACTCTGATTGCTATGTCGATAATAGACAATAGGACTACAAGTAAGGAAACCAGTTATGAAGCTGTTTGTGTTATCTAGGCAAGAAATGGTGGTGACTTGAACCAGAATGGTAGCACTGGATTGTTTATCGGATATATTTTTAAAGTAAACCCAATAGAATTTCTTAAAGGATTGGGTGAGTGATGAAAGATAGAGGGAAGTCAAGGATGATCCCGGGTTTTTGCTCTGAGTCAGCTGCATGGGAAAGGCTGTTCATGGAGTCGTTTGTGGCGGTAAGANTTTTGGGGGGGATATTATTTAGTATTAAATTTCATGGCAGTAACGCTATTTAAGCATAGAGACAGGAAAAATAAAATAAAATAAAGTGGTATTTATTTATTTATTTATTTTAGCTGAGCCATCCTGCCACCTGTTGGCAGCTCAGCGGCTGCTCAGCTCGGGCCGGGACTTGAACCGCTGTTGCTAGAACTCACACTCTAGAGCAAGCTCTTAACCAACTGAGCCACTCGGCCGGCCCAAAGTGGTATTTATTGAGTGAGCACTTATGTGCTGAGTTCTTAGATTCTTTACTCATGCTTAAATGGTTCTCTCAGTACTCTCATAAAGGCAGGTATTATTATTCAATTTTATAGATGAATCTAAGATTCAAAGAGTTGTAATAACTTATTAAAAGTCATTCAACTAATAAGTGGCAGAGCCATAATTATTACTCAAATATCATTAATCCAAATTCTGTATTCTTCTTTATACATTGAGTTTGCTGGAGAAAAAGGACAGTGAGGCAAAAGAGATAGGAAATGTTTGCAGATAGGAATAAATATAGCATGTTTGAGAGAGTGGGGGGCCCTTCTCAGCTAGGAAAGAGGAGGTGGGTTTAGGATCATTGAAAAATTTTGGTGAAATGTCTTGAAAGGCATGCCGCAGTTTTGTTTTCTCTTGACTTGTAGGCATGGACCACTAGGTGTTGAATAGGGGACATCTAAGCGAGACTGTTTTGAGGGGAAGATTTAGTCAAATGAAGAAAGCTTCAGAAAAAAGCAATGGCGTAAGCTATGATGGTGTTGACTAAGTTTGATAAAAATTATAGTAAAATAATGCATTTTATTATTATGTTTATATTTTTTAAGATACCAAATTCCCAGAATATACAGCCAGCAGAAAATTTCATCCTGACCGAGTTCTAGAGACATCAAATCTTTAGAAGTGGCCCAGTTTTCATAGTCACCATGTTAGGTTCCTAAAGGAACTTCAGCCTGAATCTGTAGCCTCATTTCCTTCCAGGTTTGTTTTTTTGTTGTTTTGTTTTCCTGTAACTATACTAGACTACTAGGGTCCATGCCTGAAATGTCTTTTCTGTCAACCAATATTCTGCCCAGCCATTAGGGCTCAATGGTTTCTGGATGTTTCTTCCTTGACTTCATGCAGATTTAGCTACTCCTTTTTCCTCTATTTCCAGGGGCTTGTTATTACACTTACAATAACATTCAAACTCCTTATCATAGTCTGTAAAGCCCTGTGTAATTTAATCTGTCCAACTTCATCTTCTCTTTCCTTCCCATTTCTCATTAGGCTCAAGCCTCACGAGTCTCTTCAGTTTTCTCAAATATTCCAAGCTGATTTCCTGTATTAGGACCCTGAAAGGAATTTGAAGAGAATTTAATAAAGGGACAGTTTATAAGGGTGTTGGCAGGATGTAAAGAAAACACGAGGTATAAGGCAATACTTGAAACTAGTAATATTAGGGCACTGTTACCTCCCAAGACCTGAAGGCAGGTAGTGGTTATCAGAGCCCAAAGTAAGAGAGCTCTGTTGAGAGGATCACCTGATAGGAGCTTAGAAAGACAGATTGGGGGATACAGCTAGTTTAAGGTGACCACACAAGGAAGGGTCCAGGGAAATAAAGACTCAAACAATTCTCTCTCCCTCCCATGACTTTCTAGGGCTCTCCATTGTCTGAACTCAATCTGGAAGGTAGAGGGCAAGGGGACCCTTTTGATTTAGTAGGTTGAACCAATTGCCCAAATCAGAAATGCCCTAAGGTTCAACTCAATAGGTACAGGTCAACTTTCTGAGGCATAGAGCAGAGCTGAGCAGGGTGAGAGGGAAATCTGGACAAGCAAACAGAAGACACCCAGCACAGCCTCTCTACCTAGAGCGCTCTTACCCTCATCCTCAAGTGACTTTCTTGTCATTTTTACCACAGCTCAAACGTTAGCTCGTCACAGAAATCCTCTCTGACTACCCAGCCAAAAGGAGCATAATCCCAAGCACCAGCACCGTTACGAAATCATTATGTTTCACTTTATTCACAGTATTTATCGCCATCTAAATTTATCAGTTATTCTTGTTAAAGTAATTTTCTGTCTCACTCCACTAGGATGTAAGCTTTATGTGAGCAGGGGTCTTATCTGTCTGATTCACTACTGTGCTGCCAGCGCCTACCACAGTGCCTGGTGTATATTTGGCACTCAGTAATTAATGAATTCATCACTCTTTCTTTCACAGCATCTTGTACTTCTTTCATGGCATCATCACAATCTGACTTGTACTGTAGTTGTTTATATATCTTTCTTTGGTGAGCTTCTTGAAAATAACAACATGAATTTATTCTTTTTAACTCCCAGCATCCGGTAGAAGGCCGAGTACATAGTAGGAGATTACTAACATTTTGTTTAAGTAAAATAACAGCCCTTTAAAACAGGGTGGGAATTGGACTCTGGGTGGAAGGTCCAGGGCGTTTCATTCTGAGCTCAAGAGACTCTCTTGTATTATTACCTAATTGCTGCCTGCCCGTGTCTCGTCACCTCAGTTTCTGCATGGACAAGTGCTGTGGTTTCTCCTCTTAGGGTCTCCAGAGCATCCAGGTTCTCATGTAGTGTTTGCTGATTCTTGCTTTAGTCGTATTTCTAATTAGCTTTCTAGGCTGCCTTCACAGTCCACAGTAAAATATAAGAAGGAAAACAGAAAAGATAAAGAGCTGCCATAGCATGTAGATTAACAGCTGCATGAAGTAGTCGGACAGCAAAACAGGAAACAGCAACCACTTGAGTGAAGCCCATGAGAGCGTGGACCTTTTCTCTCTTCTTACTTGTCCCCTAAGTATCTAGGAAAGTGCCTAATGTGTGGTAGCAATAATAATGATGATGCAAAATAATAGCATAGGGCTATTAAGTGGCAGATACCTGATTTACACCTAGACTTCGGTCCAGAGTCTGTACTCAATAAATATTTGTTGAATTAATGAATAAATAAAAGAATTAGTGAGTTAAATG
>NW_017731611.1:787227-790078 GCF_001890085.2 Hipposideros armiger | reverse complement strand
TAATTCTCCCTCTGCCTGCTCCGTAAAAGTTCCATCTGCAGTATTTTTCTCTTTGGACTCTGTTCCCTCATCTGGTATGATGAGAGAAAGATATGAAAGCCTAGCCTGGCATCCAAGACTCTCCAAGGCCTGGCTCTGGCATGAGTGTAGGCTCCTCCTCCCACGCTGCCCTTACAACCCAAGTGTTTTCCACTTTGAACGGATGCCCAGTCGCGGAGCTTCTCACTTTCCTGCTTCCGTGCCTTTAAGCATGATCCTCACTTTGCACAGAAGCCCCACCCACTCCCTTTCTTCACGTATGTAAATCTTCCTTCTTGTTCAAGACTCTACTCAGGTTCCATTTCTTCATGCAGCTTTAAACTCCCCTCCATCACCTGTGGAATTAGAACACATTCTCTGTGCTTTTCTTATAGTAATTATTACTTCCAACTTCTCAAAAAATGGCCCAAGTTATTATATAATAAATTATTTTATGGGTGTTGATATGAATGTCCAAGATGTTGGGCGATCTCTTTCTGAAGCTTGGAGATTCTGTGTGATTCTCTTATTACCAAGGGCCCTGAAGATGCCCAGTTCTGACATCATCTGCCCCCCCCCCACATTATGTCATTTAGCTTGTCACCTCCTCTACAGCTATTCTATGGCCTTTAGAGCTACTCCACTGGCCTGAGGAATCTGGGTTTTAGTTCTCAGCTCAGTGGCAGATCATGAGTATCAGGGTCACCAGCAGTATTATTAACATGAGTACCAGTCACTTTATACAAAATGTGTGTCACAGTCCCTACTGTAGAAGAGAGTAATACAATCATATCTTGAAACCGGTGGTTATGCATACTGCTTAAACTTAACCCCATGTAAGGCATCTTGCTGCTGTTCCCACACCAACGTCCCCCATGTCTGTGTTTCAGTATCATTTTATATAAACTTCTGCTGTTGCCTTTATCACATGGGATTACTTAGTCTCTACCATACAGTTAATATTAGAGATGGTTTAGCATCGTGTTAATAAGATGAGGTTTAGATTTAGGTAGATCTGCATTCAAATTCTTGCTCTGCTATTTCTTAGCTGTGTGACCTTGGATAAAATTATGTGATGTCTTTGATCATTAGTATCATGATTTATAAAATGGTGACTTTATTAGGAAAAAATGAGGTGGTAAATATAAAACATCTGGCAGACTGCTGGATGCATATCAAGTTACTCACCAAATATTTGACAATTCAATGTCATTGAATTGGTCCGGTTCCTACAGCATTCTCTCTGCTTCTAATGCCATGAACTATTTGGGGGACAAAATTGGATCATCGATTTCATTTTCATTAAGCGAAAAGGGTTGCTGGTTTAACCTGCTGGGAATTAGTAGTGGACTAATTGTCTGAAGGGCTAGCATATTTTGGTATTTAAATAGAACAAATTGAATTACAGCATAAACAGCAGTGGAAATTCCTGCAGAGTAATATTTTTCAGCATAAACCATTATCCCTTCCAGCCATATGTGTAGACACAGCAGAGCTTCTGTATTTATATGTTTTCATTAAAAACAAAATGATTAATTTCACAAGTTAATTTATTGTATTCGTCACAACAGCCAAATTCAAATTAAATAGTGTGGTGCTTAGAAATATTAAAGACTGACTTATTGAAAGGAGTCTTTAATTTTGGTGCCATTCCTTAGTAAGAGCCTAAAAGTCCAAAGAACACCAGAAAGACACCCTAGTTGTTATTTTCTTGCGAGAAATCTAAAGGGGTTTTCACAGTACCATTTTTCCTGATGCGTTGTTTTTAGACATTTTAAATCAGTCCCTGGTTACTTTCAGAAATCCAATTTTCTTGTACGTCTGTTACTTCTGGGGGNCTCAGTTTCCAACTCATTCGATTTCATCATAGAATGGTATTTATACTTACGAAGAAATGCAATTCACATTGTATTTGCAATGTTTGTTGAACCAAGTATAACTGAATCTAAGTGGAGCAAAATTAATAACACTCTCCCTTTTTTAGTACCAGTAAATGTTTCTATGCATTCCTGTTGGGTTTAAATATAAACTTCATTAAAACTGTGTTTCTCCCTTGACTTTCTATCTCAGTAATTAAAGCTGTTTCTTAACTCTCAGAAGTGGTATTCACCTTTAAAAGCCCCACGAAGGAGTCCAAATATTTAGTCCTAGTTTTACACGATGGCAATTTTCCCTTGGGCACAATCCCATTGCATTTATAGCACTTGCCAGAGTTGTGCCAGTCACGTGGCTCCAAAAACTGCCAAAGAAAGGACTAAGCTTTAAGCCGAGAAATAAAAGGAAAGGGGTAAAAGGATTTGGATGCATGTCATAGCACCCTGACAGCGCCTGCAGATTCTCTTTCGATCACAGTGCACGCAGGCCAATGGCACATCTAAGAAGTCCTGTCTTCGTAACTTGAGAATCACCAGGAGGTAGGTTTTGTCAGATACTTTGCCAGATGGCTGGGTTCCTCACCAGTCGTGTCCCTGGAGCCTTGACAGCTTTTTTTTTAGATGACAAAATATTTCCTTTTGGAAATCTGTGCAAGCTGGAGGGCCATATTATTCTGCACTGGCCTGTCCCAGTGCAATGAGTACAGTTGTGATCACATCATCTTAAGAGGATCATCTAGCTTTCCTGGGACAGGTCAGCCTACGAGAAGGGCGTGGAAAGGAAGATAGATGGAGGGGCCAGAGATGTGGGCCCTGGAGAAGAGCCAGCTTCTGCATTTGCGAGCTCTGCGTCTTTGGCAGTTCCCTTCACCTGGGACGCTCCAGATCTAGGTTTCCTCATCTATAAATTATGCTTGTAGTGTTGCTATAATAGTAAACTAGAAAATATATGGGAAAGT
>NW_017731611.1:760877-782892 GCF_001890085.2 Hipposideros armiger | reverse complement strand
GACTTTTTTCACAATTACTGTTAATTTACCGGGTCATGAAAGTAACTTATGTTCTCTGCAGAAAGTTTAGAAAGTATAGAAAAGCCTAAAGAAAAAACAAATCTCCTGAAATGTCACAATTCAGTGATCACCACCATTAACATCCTGATTTATTCCACTTGTGTGCATGCCTGTGCTGTACGTGTGCATGCCTGTGCTGTGCGTGTGCATGCTTGTGCTGTGTGTGTGCATGCCTGTGCTGTGTGTGTGCGTGCCTGTGCTGTGCGTGTGCATGCCTGTGCTGTGCATGTGCATGCCTGTGCTGTGCATGTGCATGCCTGTGCTGTGTGTGTGCATGCCTGTGCTGTGCATGTGCGTGCCTGTGCTGTGTGTGTGCATGCCTGTGCTGTGCATGTGCATGCCTGTGCTGTGCATGTGCATGCCTGTGCTGTGTGTGTGCGTGCCTGTGCTGTGCGTGTGCATGCCTGTGCTGTGCATGTGCGTGCCTGTGCTGTGTGTGTGCATGTCTGTGCTCTGTGTGTGCATGCTTGTGCTGTGTGTGTGCATGCCTGTGCTGTGCATGTGCATGCTTGTGCTGTGTGTGTGCGTGCCTGTGCTGTGCGTGTGCGTGCCTGTGCTGTGTGTGTGTGTGCTCGTGTGTGTACTTTTCATTTTACAAAATTGAGATCGTAAAAATACTCTGGGTTTTTGTTGTTTTTTAAAGTTTTTTTTCACATTGCAATATATCACAAACATTTTATATATTTTTTTGGTTTTCAAAAATACTATTTTAATGGCAATGAAGTATTTCATCATATACATTTATACATATACATACACATTATATACATAATTCATTTAAAAGAATTCAATTTTTGTCTATTTACATTGTTTCTAAGTGGTATAATATTTGCTCTTATACATAACCTGTCATCTCAGCAATGAGCATTCTTGCATGTGCATTTCTATGCAGTTATAATTGTTTCCCTAGGATAAATATGTAGCAGGGTAATTATAAGGTGAAAGGGTATGAACAGCCATGTATTGTCAAAAAATAGAAAAATATTTTACCAGTATGTGGTCCCATTGAACTGTATAAAAGAGTATTTATTTCTCAACTCCTTGTCACACTTGGGTATTATAGTATTTTTAATGGTTGCCAATTTGATAGAGGAATATAGTATTTTAGAGTTTTCTTTTACATTTATTTAAATAATAGTGGAATTAAATGCCTTTTATTGGTATTTTTTTATCCCTTCTTTAATGAATCCCATTTTTCTAAAAATATATTCATCTTTTTTATTAGTTTTTGAGATCATTTTATATATTAACAATAATGCCAAGCTCAACCTATAACATGATGATAAAAAGCATTGAAACATGAAGTCCTTTGATGTCTTGTGGCTGTAAGATAGGTGTTTCCAGTGGAGTTGAACTTGGTCACTCTTTAAGATCCCTTCCATTCCACAATCATATGACTGTGTGATTTATAATCACTGTGATTCTCCTTGGTTTTACTTACGGAGATGAAGTGACTTAGAGTCAACAGTGTTACTCAGACACTTAAGATTCTCCTTATTCTTCTTAGTCCTGGGTTAAGCTTACTGGAAGATGACAAGTTGGCCTAAGTTCCTTTTCAAAATCTACATGGCTCCTTCTCATCCACATTTAAAATACTTAAGTACTTCTATACTTTAATGGGAAAATTCCTGGACTACACAATTCCTTCCAACTGTTTCCTTTGGCAGGCAAACTTTTTGATAGAGTTTTCAATATTACCTATGCTCATTTTATATAGTTCAGTAACACATCAACACTGCTCCCACCACTCTGTGAAACTGCTCTTCATAGGTCAACAGTGACCTTCTTGTCACCAATCCGATAGGTATCTTTCTTCATCTTTTAACTGTGTTTGAGCCTGTTGACCACACTGGCCTGAATTTTTTGATTTCATGAGACCACCCTCTCCTGTTTGTTTGTTTTTCTCACTAGCTCCTCTATAGGTTCTTCTTCCTTTGCTATGTTCCTTAGTACTGGTAATCTTCAACAATCCTCACCTTTTATCAATTTTTGAACTCTGCTGGGGAAGTTCAAATAATCCATTGGCATTAACTACCAAGTGTATGTTTCTTCCTGGTTCTCTGACTTTATATGCAAACCTATATTTCCATCTACTGGTTTCATATCTCTTCGGAATATTATAGGTATATCAAAGCCCATTCAAAACTAGACTTGTCATCATCCTCATAAACTGATGCTCCTTTGGTGCCTCCTATTTTGGAAAATGCCACTGTCACTCATTTAGTTGTCCAGGGTGAAATCCAGAGTATTTTTCTTGATTCTGCTCTTTCCAGAATCCAATCAATCACCCAATTCTGTCAATCCTGTCAGTTTTCCTGCTTCCTAAATATCTCTTCAAAACATGCTGCTGTTGTTAAACGTACCATTCTCTCTCGCTCTGAGTATTTGCACATGCTATTAGGTCTATTTCACAGACTATGCTGACATCTCCCTCAGATTGCAGCTTCCCTGGGGAATCTTCCTAAGTCCCTAAGTTGGATGAGTTGTTTTGATGATGTACTACCGTTGTTTCTGCATTTCCCCAACATAGCATTTAACACACTTGTTATTGCTTATTTGATTCTTCATCTTAAAATAGATGAGATGCTCCATAAGAACTTTGTCCTTTTAAATGAAATCAAGTTTATTGATTTGTAATTTATGTATAATAAACTTGACACATTTTAAAGGTAGAGATCAGTGTGTGCTGACAAATTTATACACCCACGGAACCACCACCACAATCAAGATAGAATATTGCCATCACCTCCGAAAGTTCTATTGTGCCTCAAACTTCACTCTGCCCCCTTGACTCAGGCAACCACTGATCTGCATTTTTCCATTATAGATTAGATGTATCATCCCTAGAGTTTAATATAAATTAAATAATAAAGTATGCATGCTTAGATGTCTAGCATATTTACTCAATACTATATTTTGCAGGTATCGGTAGTTCATGTTCTAATTGCTGAATAGGATTCCATTCTGTAAATGTACATACCTTTTAAATCTGTTAATTAGTTGATGTAAAGTTGAGTTGTGTTGAATAAATAAAACTACTATGAGTCTTCAATATGAGTTTTTGTGAAGACTTTTTTTTTAAATTTTATTTTATTGTGGTAAGAACACAATATGAGATTTACTCTCTTAATAAGTGTTTAGGTATTCAATGCAGTACTGTTAACTATAGGGATGACCTTGTACAGCAAATCTCTAGAACTTACTCATCTTGCATAATTGAGACTTTATGCCTGTTAATTAGAAACCTCCATACTGTTTTCACAGTGGCTGTACCATTTTGTGCTTCCACAAACAAGCGCACAAGGGTTCCAATTTCTCAACATCCTCACAATCCCTCATCATTAGTGACACTGAGCATGTTTTCATATACCTTTTGGCCATTTATTTGTATGCCTTCTTTAGAGAAATGTCTATTCAAATACTTAGCACATTTTTAAATTGTGTTATTAGTTTTTTTACTATTGAGTTGTGAGAGTTGCTTATATATTTTGGATATTAACTACATTATTAACAGATATATAGTTTGCAAATTTATTCTCCCATTCTGAAGGTTAACTTATTACTCTATTGATTGTTTCTTTTGCTGTACAGCATCTTTTTAGTATGATGCAGTCCTATTTATTTAGTTTTGTTTTTATTGCCTATGCTTTAGGTGTCATATTCATGAAATCATTGCCAAGACCAATGTAAAAAAGCTTCCCCCCTGTTTTTTTCTGGGAGCTTTGCAGTCTTGGGTCTTACATTTAAGCCTTTAATCCATTTTGAGTTGATTTTTGTGGATGGTGTGAGATAAGGTTCCAGCTTCATTCTTTTGCATGTGGATATCCTGTTTTTTAACATTTTTGTCCACAAGTTGTTGCAGAATCAGTGTGTTTGTGAGTTGGAGGAGGGTCCAAGGCTTCCTACTCCACCATCCTTCTGACATCATTCCCCAGTATTATACTCTTTTAATTACTGTTGCTTTTTAATATACAGAGGGTGCTAAAAAAAATAAAACCCATTTAAAAAAAAAAAAAACCGTAATAAAATTTACGTGATTGGTAGCACTTTGAGCACCTCTTGTAATTGCAGAAGTCAAACATGACTTGTATTCATTTTTTGTTATCAGTATATATTGAGTGTTACAATTTTAATAGAGTTTTTCCTTTCTTAACCCCTTGGGTACATTTGATGACTGAAACTTGTCATGAACTTGCTTCACCTAAGTGCAAGATGACGAATCTAACTTGTCATTCAATTTAAGACAATATTTAACATGTACATTCTTGTTCATTTTAGAGTAGTTTGTATCAGTTGCAACAGAAGAAACAATTATATATTTCGGTGAATCTTGTTTACGATACACTGCCCCATAATGTCAGAAATAAGGAATATATTTTATGAAAGTGATAACAAAAGTTTTAATGAAAGTGACTTTGAGCATTCTGATGAAGAGTTTTTTTAGTGATCCTATAAATGACAATTACAGTGAAACACAAAGTGAAGCAGATTAAGACGATAACGTCCCTGTTATGAGAAAATGTATAAAGGGATATAAGAAAATGTTGTTTTATCTAATAGACATAGCCTTTTATAATGCACATGCTTGTCATTGTAAAACCAACTGCACAACCAAAACAGGCATTGTTTGCTTTCTTCTAGCTATTGCTGAACAATTATTGGAACAAATGTCATTGCCAAATTATGATTGTCGTGGACGTCCTTCAAATAGCGATACACCTTTTCGTTTACAGGCAAAAAATTGGTCACACTTTCCTGAGAATATTCTGCCAACTGAGTCTAAGCAACACCGTACAAAAAGATGCCGTGTTTGTTATAAACATAAAATCAGAAGAGACTACCTGGCAGTGCAAACAGTACCAAGTGCCACTGCGTTTACCTACTCGCTTTGAAAAATACCATACTCTTCATAACTATTAGTAATTTGCTTTTTGTTATACCTTGAATTTATTTGTTTCAGTTGGGGGGGAGTGGGTGTTTATTTATTTTTGTTTTGCAATTCTAATGACCTGAAGTCATCTCAATACTATGTATGTCAATGGTTTTTTAGAAATAAATGAGTTTTTACATAAAATATGCTTTTACATATTAGTCCAAGTACCAGAAAATTAAATCTGTTCCATATGAAAAATTTTTTCAAATAAATTGGTATCCAAGGCATTAAAATGTGTACACATTTTTTGGTACCCTCTGTATTTTGAAACCAGGAAATCAATGGCATACATTTTATTTCTTTTTATTTCTACCTAGGAGTGAATTAATGGATTGTGCAGTAACTATGTTTTAACTTTATAAAAACTGGCAAACTGTTTTCTAAAATGGTTGTAGGTATCATTTTCATATTCCCACCAGCAATGTATGAAAGTTCCAGTTGCACTCTATTCTTGTCAACACTTGTTATTGTTAGCATTTTTAATTTTAGCCCTTCTAATGGGTATGTAATGGTGTCCTACCCAATGTAGTTTCTATTTTAATTTCCTAGTGGCTAATGATGGTGAACATTTTTCATGAGCTTACTGTGCGTTTGTTTATGTTCTTTAGTTAAAAGTGTTCAAATCTTTTGCCCATTTTCTGATTTAATTGTTTATTTTATTAATGAATTGTATGAGCAACTTGTATTTTCTGGATATAAGTCCTTTTTCAGATACGTGGTTTATGAACATTTTCTCTTTTTCCTTGGTTTTTCTTTTCATTTTCTGAGTGGTCTCTTTCAAAGAGCAGGCATATTCAATTTTCATATAGTCCATTTTATCATATTATTTTATTTATGGTTCATGCTTTCTGTATCCTATCTAAGAAATATTTGCCTAACCTCATGTAATAATATTTTTCTTCTATTTTTTTTCAAGAAATTTTATAGCTTAAGCTTTTACATTTAGATCAATGATGTCAAGTTAATTTTTACATATGGTACATTATGGTCTAGGTTTATTATTTTTTTCCATATGGACATAACAGTTGTTTTAGCATTGTTTTTTGAAAAAATAATCCTTTCCTGATTCAGTTATTTTGACTGTGATGTTAAAAATCAATCGGCCATATTCTGTTTCTATTCATATTCTATTTCTGGAGTCTACTATGTTTCATTGATCTATATGTCTATCCTTAGGCCAGTTTCACACATTGTTGATTACTTTAGTTTTATAAAAAGTCTTTAATACAATATGAAGCTCTGTAACCTTGTTTTTATCTTTTAAAATAGCTGTGACTATTCTGGTTTCTTCTCATTGCTCTCTAAATTATAGAATCAACTTAACAATTGGTATTGCTTTTAACCTATAGGTACATTTTAGGAGAATTGGTAGCCTAACAGTATTGTACCTTCCAATGCATGAACATAGTGTATATCTTCATTTATTTAGGTCTTTTAAAAATTTCTTCATACAATGTTTTGAAATTTTCAGTGTCCTTTCAGTTGGTAATTAGGGATTGTTGAGGTTTTCAACTATAATTGTGGATTTTTCTTTTTTTAAGTTCTGTCAGATTTTACTTTATGCATTTAAAAGCTCTGTTTTTGGTGCATACACTTTTATGATTGTTGTCTTCTTGATGTGATGATCCCTTGATCATTGTGAAAGTTTCTCTTTATCCATGTTGGTATTCTTTTGCTGAAATTATTTTATATTAATATAATAAATTCTGAAGCTTTCTAACGATTAATTACTGCATGGTATGTATTTTTCCATTGTTTTAACTTTAAACTATTTGTGTCTTTATATTTAAAGTGGATTTCTTGCAGACAGTTTATATAGTTCAACCTTGATTTTTAAATTCAGTCTGACAATCTCTGCTTTTAATTGGAGTATTTAAACCATTTGAATATAATGGTTTATGAATTTGGCTGAGTTTAAATCTGTCATCTTGTTCTTTGTTTTCTGTTTGTTCTATCTGTCCTCTGTACCCTTTTCCCCTTTTTTCCTGATTTCTTTTGGGTTAATTGGAATATTTTTAAGGATTCTATTCACTCTTCACTGTTTGCTTATTACCCAAACCTCTTTGTTTTATCTTTTTAGGGGTTGCTCTGGAGTTTACAGTATCTGTAACTTACCATAACGTACCTTCAAATAGCATTATAACTATTCATATGTACTGAAATGTCCTTATAACAATATACTGATATTTTTTTCTTCCTGTTGTTGTCATAGATTTTATATCTACATGTGTTACAGGCACCGCAATACATTGCTATTATTTTTGTCTTAAACATCTAATTCTGCTGGTCACAAATTCTTTTAGCTTTTTTGTAGCTGAAAAAGTTTTCATATTGATTTAATTTTTAACAAAGTCTGAGTTCTTTTATTAAGAAATGTTCAATTATGTTGCTTTTATATTTTTGCTATAATTTTAAGTTCAAACTTTCTTTCAACGCTTGAAATGCCATTCAACTATCTTCTGCCTTATATGGTTCTGATGAAATTTTTTCAGTCATTTTTATCTTTGTTTCTCTTTACTTAGTTTGTCTCTTCCCCCTTAGTTGCTGCCTTTAAGATTTTTTTTTTAATCACTAGTTTCACAAATTTTATTATAATGTGCCTTGGGTAGTTATTTTATGTTTAATCTACTTAATGTTCATTGAGCTTCATTGATCTGGATCTATGAGTTTACATTTTTCATCAAATTTGGAAGTTTTCAGCCAGTATTTTTTCAAATAGAAATATTTTTCTGTACTCCTTTCTCCTCCTCCTATGACTCCAATAACACATGTATTAGACTATGTGAGATTACCCCCAAAAGTCACTGTGACTCTTAATTTTTTTGTCTTTTTTCTTTTTATCTCTATTCTTCATTTTGGATAGTTTTGATAGCTATGTCTTCAAGTTTTTAAATCTTTACTTCTACAGTATCTAATCTGAGGTTAATTCTATTCAGTAAATTTTCATTTCAGATTTGTATTTTTTTACCTTTAGAAGTTTCATTTGATTTTTTTGTATCTTCTTTTTCTCTCATTATGATTGTTTTCCTTTAAATACTTGACATAATGATAATTGCTCTATTAATGTTCTTGTATGCTAACTTTATTATATCTAAAATTTATGGGTTTGTTTCTATTGACTTTTCCTTTTTCTGATTATTGGTCACATTTCCCATCTTCTTGATATATCTTTAATTTTCAATTTACTGCTGGACATTGTGGATTTAACATTTTTTATGTTTGTACTTTGTCTTTCTTTAAAGTCTTGTATTTTATTTGGGCTGGAAGTTGAGTTACTTACAGTTCAGTTTGACCCTTTTGAAGTTTTGTGTTTAAGACATTTTAGGGAAGATCCTGAGTGACTTTACTCTAGGAATAGTTTAACCCTGTTTCTAAGGCCTGGCTCTTCTGGGGTCTTTACTAAATTACCCAATGGCCCAATGAGGACTTTCCACTCTTGGAACATGAACAATTCCTATTCCCTCTGTGATCTCAGGAAATTGTTCAACTCTCTGCTGTTCTCCCTAGTTGTTCTTTTCCTGACCTCGTGAAATTTTAACCTTACATACACATTTGGAGACAGCAAAGACTCAAGGGCACCACTATATAAATTTCTAAAGCTCTTTTTGTGCAAAGCTTCCTCCTCTCAAGAACTATCCCTCATCACCTCAGAATCTCTGGACTCTGATCTCTAGCTTCTCAATTTAGCAACATCATTAGGCTATGCTTGGTATGATCTCACTTCTCCACAGTCCAAAATATGCCTCCAGGCAAAAAGCCTAGTTGATTATAAGGCTCACCTCACTTATTTCTCTTATGTTAGGCATTAGAACTCTGCATTGTCTGTTGTCCAATATCTGAAAACAAATTTTAATATATTTTGTTCAGTTTCCTAGTTGTTTAAAACAGGAGGGTAAATCTGATTCCTGGTGTTATATCATGGCTGGAAGCATAACTCCAAGTCCTTTTAAATGTGTCTTTGAATGTGATACATCATAGCAAAGATAGTCTAAATCCAGGATCTTTACGTCTGAATCTATACCAAAGCTCAATTTCAGTTCAGTTTGTGAAATGTTAATTATCACTGACAATCGGATAAATTCATTATAGGGTTCTGGGATATACAGATAAAATTGAGAAAATTGCTTTAAAATTTAGAAAATTCCCTTAGGGAAGGCAGATGGGTAAGTGATCTTGGGCAAGTCACTTTACAATATATCAAACTGTTGTAATTAAGAAAGGGTAGATTGAATAACATTACTAACAGTCTTCCAAGACAAATCTTGATTATACTGTTCAGAATCTGCCAAGACTATTATTTTATCCTACTACTTACTATGTGTTAATCTTGGACAAATTAATAGTGGTCTAAACTTGAGTTTTTTCTTTTTTAATCATCTCCTAAAGCCTTTAGAATTTCCTGTAATAAGAGCTCTAAATGTGTCTTTTGTTATGTTAATTAGGTGACTTTTAGAAAACCCCTGTGTAACCTAAGGATGGCAGCTGGTTGCCAGGAGAATCAACCAGGTGATTAGTGAGTTGGGATTTTCAGTCCCAACCCCCACACACACCTCCAGAGAGGGGAGGGGGCAGATATTGAGTTCATTTGACTATGGCCAATGCTTTAACCAACCCATGCCTCTGTGATAAAGCCTCCATAAAAGCCCAACAGGACAGGGTTCAGAGAGCTTTCAGGTTGGTGAACACATGGAGGTGTGTGTGGCAGGGAATGGTGTGCCTGGAGAGAGAATGGAAGCTGCATGCCCCTTCCCACACACTTTGCTCTATGCCTCTCTTCTATCTGACTGTTTCTGAATTGTATTCTTTAATAATAAACCAGTAATCTAAATAGTAAGTAAAGTGTTTTTTCTGAGTTCTCCTATCTGCTCTAGCAAATCATTTGAACCCAAGCAGGGGTTTGTGGGAACATCTGATTTATAGACAGTTGATCAGAAGCACAGGTGACAACCTGGGCTTGTGATTAGCATCTGAAGTTGGGAGTAGTGGTGCCATCTTGTAGCACTGAGCCTTCAACCTGTGTAATCTGACGCCATCTCTGGGTAGATAGTGTCAAAAGTAAGTTGAATTGTAGGACGCCCTGCTGGTGTCTGAGAACTGCTTATTGGTGTAAGGAAGCTGCCCTCCCCCCCCCCACACACACACACACCATGTTGAAATTTAGTGCAGAATTCAAAAGAGGGGCTAATTTTTTTGTACTTTAGGAATGAGGGGCTGTTTTCTAATGAAAGTCTAGAAAAAAGAGTCATCGCTCTACAGAGTAAATTTGTCCATGACAGTAGAAACTTAGTTGTCTTGGTGTGCTGAAAAGGACAGGAACTTGGAATAAGACAGATTTGAGCTCAAACTCTCATTCAGTGTCTGAGTGATGTTAAGAAAGTTATTCGCCCTCTCTGAGCCCATTTCCTCATTTAAGAATGGAGATGACACTACTTACTCAACAAGGTTACTGTCATGAATGGATAGGAAGTAATTTGTAATCTATAAAGGTCCAACCAGCTATTTTCTATTATTTTTATTTTATCAGTGTTTTATACTCTCCTCTTTTACCCTTCTTTCCATTTCAACATGGAAGCCACCATATCTCATCTGCTTAGACTGTCTGAAGATTCAGTCTAATTATGCTCCATATACACTTGACCTGTATGATGAACACAGCTCTGGTTCTCCTGGTTTAAGAGAAAGAATTCAAAGCATAGACGTTGAAGCCAATGATCTGTGCTTTATATCTTATTACACCGCTTGCTGGCTGTATGACTATGGAGAAATTATTCAAACATTCTTAGTATCATTTCCCCATCTATAAAATGGAGATATTAAAACCTTCTCAGCATTATTATGAGGGCTAAGTGATATGCATAGTAAGTGCCTACATGTAAAAGGGCCAAATAAATATTCTATTACTGCAGATATTTAAATTCTCCAAAATAGCCTTTTCCAGAAAATGCACCAACATATGCTATTTTCTGGACATGTATTGTGGATATGTTTGAACATTGAATGATTACATGCTCAGATTGTTTTTCTTTCTTTTTTACTTTTGGTACACTTTGACTTTTATGGATCCTTTAAAGATCACCTTTCACATTCACACTGTGAAAGGCTTCTCTTTCAAATTTGTCAGCACCCTCAAGTCACCCAACTGACCACAAACAAACCATGGGCTCCTGTAGGCTGACTCACAGTTGTAAGAAAACTCCTAGCAACCATACTTCTGAGCTCAGGCAGGTACCCAGTCTTAATGTAAAGTACAGTTTCAGGACCATATAACTTCTGTTCAGACTGTCACATCCCTCACTGACATTTCCAGCTGAATTCAATAGCCAACGATAGAATAACAGAGAATTCATCACAAACGAAGGCTGCTTTTGGAGTAAAATAGCACAAATATACCTAAGCCCTTAGGTCTTCTTTTTCTTCTCAATCTCCCTTTCACTACCTTAGCCAGTGGTTCTCAGGGTTATCTTCTAAAGCAGTCCCACTCTGATAATACTGTTTAACACCTAAAATCATATCATAGAATATTATAATATCCTCTACTTGATAGAATAATGAAATTAATACAGAGAAAAGATACACATGCTAATTTCAGCTTTCACACTGATATTTTGTGGGACCCTAAACAAGTCCCCATCTGTAGAATGAAGAGAGTTATTTTCATAATCTCCAAGAGAACTTCCAGCCCAAATAGAATTTATTCTTACATGCTAAGAAGGGAGCTAACATTCACTGTAAACCTACTATGTGCTTGTTATTTTATATACACTAAATTAATCTTCAGAATAACTCTATTTCTATAGCTATATTATGTTCTAGAAAACAGACTTTCGGACTTTAATTACGTGAGGTATTGTCTATAAAGGGAAAAGCTGGGATTCCAAGCACGCCTTAATTTATTTAAATCCTAGGCCCTCTCTACATTACACATTGTTGCCTCAGAATCCTTAAAACGTCACTTGGCAGAACACAGGCCAAGCTAGGCAGTTGCTAGGATTGTAACATTGGTACATTATGTTGTTTGAACTGTCAGACTCAAAGTTAGAATGCATCTCAATTTAGTTCTAAAACCTTCCTGAGAACCTGCTCTTTGCTTGTGCTGAATGCTGAAAACGTAGAGAGAAATCATATCACTCTGTCCTTAGGAAGCTCACAGTTTAGTTAAATATCTTTCAAAATATATTCTTTGCAGTCTTAGAGTTTATTCAACATTATTTAACAGCTATTTCTTGAGAACTCAACTTTATGGTGAGGACTAAGTATACATTAGTAAATAAAAGACATGTTATTTCTTCCCTTATAAGCCTTGTGGTCTAACAATAGAGAGAGACAGTATACAAGTAAACAATTAAATAATATATAATTTAAAACGGTGACAAGCTATGATCATTTACGGGCTTTAGTCTTAGAAATTAACAGGAGAGTCATATTTAGGAGGTATGGACAAAGGAGGACTCTGAGGAGGTGACATTTAACCTGAAGCTTGAAGGATTATTAGAAGGAAGCAGTTGAAGAACACTAGAGATCATGCTACGCAGAAGGAAGAGAATGGTTGGAAACCTCTGGTGGGAAAGATGTTATAGAATTCAAGGAATTGAAAGGAAAAATATAGAAGATGGAGTTGGAGAGAAAGGCAGGGCTAAAATCAGATAATAGCTTGAAATCCATATAGAACATTTGGATTTTGTTTGTAACACAAAGGGAAGACACTGAAGGCTTTTTAGTGGTGTGAGTGGTCAGGGGGAGGGGGATTAACATTTAGGCAAACTGATGCGCTTGTTTCTTTTTTCATTTTTAATACTTTGTCTTCTATGGAGAATAGACTTTCATCATCACCATGAACTACTGAAGCATGCAGGGAACCAGCATGAAGGCTGTTGTAGAAATGAGCTATAGTGGCTTGAATTAGGATGGGTGGCAGTAGAAATGAAAGAAGTTAAAGGATTTGAGATATATACTGGAGTTAAGTTATTGAAAAGATTAATAATATCTGGGAGTAAAGGGAGAATGAGGAATCCAGATTGAGTTGAAGTTTCTGGCTTGGGCAACTGGTTGGATATTGGTGCCATTGATTGCATTTTAAAAGGTGCAGAATGTGGGTGAAATAGGGGAGTCAGCATGTTTATTTTGGAAATGTCAAGTTTCAGATCCCTGTGAGATCTCTAAGGGAAGATATCTAGTAGTCTTTTTTTTTTTTTTTTTTTTTTTTTTTTTTTTTTTTTTTTTTTTTTTNTTTTTTAGCTGAGCCATCCCGCCACCTGTTGGCAGCTCCGCGGCTGCTCAGCTCAGGCTGACTTGAACCACTGTTGCTCAGAGCTCAAACTCTTGAGCGAGCTCTTAACCAACTGAGCCACTCAGCCGGCCCCGATATCTAGTAGTCTTTTGGGTATACAAGGCTGGAATCCAGAGGAGAAGTTTGAGCTAGAGACACATGTTTGAGAGTTGTTAGCATACAGATTATATTTAATGCGTACATTTGGATGAGAAAGCCTAGAGAAAGGTAGAAAAAAGGTAGAGAAAGAATAAGGTGGCATAAGATTAAACCCTGGGAATTTAATATTTAAAGTTTGGACAGAAGACAAGAGGCCCACGTAGAAATCAGAAAATGAGTTACAGGAAGTAGGAGGAAAAACAAGAGCAGAGTGAGCTGAATTGCCCTTGAAGGATATGAGGTGGTGGCAGCACGCATCCGCAGGAGTTTGGGCCAAGAAGACGATCAGAGAAACGGGCAGTAGCTGACAGTGGGTGCAGTGTGCAGTCGCGGGGTCATGGTTCCTTGCTAACGTTAGTGATCCAGGGAGAGAGCAAGTCTGATGGTGCAGGAGACACAGGAGCTAACCAGAGGGGCGCAGTCCTGGGGCAGGTGAGAGGTGTGGGGTCCAGAGGACGTGCTGAGGGCCTGTTAGGAAGAAGGACGCGTTTATCCGTGGCAATAGGCTTATGGAAAGAGACGGCCATGTTTCTAATTTTGCTTGTGGTAATATGAGGATGCTCTGGTCTGATGGCTTCTAAAATACAAAGCATTAGATGAGATGATCCTCTCAAAATGGTAGTGAAGGGAAAAGAATAATGGTTTCCAAGGGATAGAAGGTCTGAACTAGTTTTTTCAGAGAAAAAAATGAAAGACCTACTTCCAGAGAAACCTTGTAGAATTGCTGGGTAGTGATAAGAGCTGCTTGAGGACTGAGATCATGAATTTAAAGTACAGTCATTCTGTTCACTGATGTATCCCAGGCATCTAGATAGTGGCTAATACATAATAAATGATCAATAACTATTTGTTGAATGAGTGGATGTAAAAACAATAAACGAATGGATATGATCTGGATAAATTGATACTAAGAATCTGATACCAGAGAAGTACCTGTGGAATGAACTTTCTGTTCCAACCTCCTCTCAGTACAGAGGGCTGGGAGTCAGGAGCTCTGGGTGCTTGTCTTGACTGGAATAAAGAAATGCAGCAGAGAGAGAAATAACCTGCCAAGGTCACTTGTCCAAACAGGCTATGCAAATTAGATGTCAGCTGTAGTATCCTACTGTTTAAGATTCAGATGAAATTAGCATGTGCACTGGGAACTCTAAATCCTTCTCAACAAGAGTCTTTTGTGGGTTGGGGTGAGTTTTGGTATTCTGAGTTATTGCTGGCTCAAAGCTCTCCGAATTCAGTTTATGGATTATCTTGCTGTCTTGTATATGATATTCTTATTGACCCAGACAAGGAACTTGTCTTCTTTCCTGGATACACCTAAATTCACACACACACATTTATTCATGCATGTCCACAGGCACACACATATTCACACCAAAAAATTAACCTAATATATAAAGCTTTTGTATGTAAATAAGATTTTCTGGAGATTTGGAGACATGAAAAGAATTTGTAACAATGCAAAAAAACTTTATTATTAGTCACACCTGTTCTTAAAACATCTTTAGCCATTTCTGTTAATTTGGGATTCATCATCTCTATATCTTAATCCATGTAGATATAGATATATTTATGTCTATTACATTTCTCTGTATATCTATACATCTTGGGCCATTTCCTCCCACTTCCCTTTCCTTTCTTCTCTGTCTGCCCCACCTTTAGATTCCTATTCATTTCTTATAAATTACAAAATTTTCATCTTTTGTGTTCTTGTTGTCAGTTGAAACTCTTGACCTTATGATTTCCTCTTCTATCCTCAAGTAGCTAATCATAGTATTTTTCTAAATTAAGGCAGTTTCCTCCTCAAGATGTTCCCTTCCAATGATGTTATAGGAATGATACTGAGGTATTTCATAGCATTTAAAGAAAGGTCGAACAACAAAGCCTTAGGGGAATTTCCCCCGAGCATCACTTGGGGGATCTCAGTGGTAAAATGAAAGGAACGCCTAACCAGATATTAACATAAATATGACTCCATGTCAATAAAACCAGTCTTGTTTCTCCATTTCCAGTTTCAAATTTCCTAGAGAGGGCCTCTGATTGTTCTTACTTAGGTCAGTTGTTGACCTTTAGTTCTATAAGCTATGTCCAGGGGCAGGACCGTGTTGAATGGACAAGGTCATGTGCCCATTCCTGGTTAATGGAGCCATTTCCAGGGCATGCAGAACTACTGGGACTCAGCGGCCACCCCAAGCACTATCTTCCACACTCCTCCTCTCAGGGCTGAACTTGATACTCTTCATTCATCCAAAAGATATTCATTCACTAGGAACCTGCTCAGAAGTGGGCCCTGGGTGCTGGAAAATAGGGACAAGTGAAAATGTGTGTTCTGGGGATCTGTGGTATTCCTGCTGGTGATGGGAGCAAGGAATACCTGTAAGCTTGTGTGTGTAATTTAAGCAAAAAGATAAAATGCTTTTAGTAAGGACTTGAGTGTCTAAAAGAAAAGTAGCTGGAAACTCCCACGGCCCATTGTTGTAGATATCTCAGGAATGTTGTGTAGTTCTGTAGTCTTAGAATTGCTTTGGGAGGGCCAGCCAGCCAGCGCTGGGAGCCCTTACAAAGAAAGAGGTATTTTGAGTCCATTGTGGTTAGGCAGGCTGAACACCCTAGATGAGGTGCTGAGGGAGATGGCCTCAAATTATATTCACCTCTTTTCACATAAACGGGTTTTGTATTCATTTGTCCTTTCTATACAAAGGAGAGATAGCCAGTACTTCTAATTTTTCCCTTAGTTATTCAAGAGAACAGAAAAGAAAAAGAATGTAGCAGCAACAGAATTATCATCACAAAAATGAACATTTGTAGAGAACTTACTGTTTCAAATACTGTGCGAAGAGTTTTCCACACATTTACACATTTTATCGTCACTGTAATTCTATGAATTAGGTACGCGTATGAAGTAGGAGTCCTTATTATTTCACCTACAGATGAGGAAACACTCTGGGGAAGACTGAAGAACTGTCCCCTGTCACACAGCTACAGAATGGCAGGGCCAGGGTGCAGGCACAGAGCCCCTGCCTCCAGTGTGGGTACTCATTACCATTGTACTAAGCTGCTCCATCTTTTCCCCTGAAGTATGAAAAGAGGATGCTATTGGGACCAGGATTCCTGGATTCCAGAACTAACTCTCCATGAGCTCACTGGTGACCTTAGATAAACTCTTCCTTCTCTATGCAAGTCATTGTCCCCACCTGCAACTGGCAGGGCATGGACCGATTTCGAAGAACATTAGGCTCCATAATCCTACAAGCTCTCCGAGGCCTCTTCTAAAGCCTGTGCCCTATCGATTCTTGCTGTCCACAAACTCTATGCTTGGAGAGGTCCTTGGGTCTGATTCTTGGGAGCCTAACTCTGTGGTTCCTTCTCATTGCACTCTCTCCATCCAAAGAAAGTTTGTGAAGCCCTGTCTTGCTACCTGGCAGCATTTGTTTACATCAAGCCGTTCTACACTCGGTAGGTAGCTTATACTCTTAATGTCAATGCCTAAAATAAATAAATAAATGTATAACATCTGCTCTGGGTCTAGTAAAATGCATTCCATTTAAAATAACAAATTTACATCAGCAAAATATTTAATACTGGTTTGGGGCGGAAGGTCTGGGCTGGAGATTGAAATTCCGATTCTTGGCAGACAGCCCATTTTCCATATAAGAAATGCCATATGATCCTCCAGCTCCAGGGGATTACTGTACAGGAGGAAAGAAGAATGGGTAAACAGAGCAGCCTGTGGTGCCTTCATTATGCAGCTGATGGGGAAACAATCTCAGCCATATCTGGAGGTGAATATTTGGTCATTCCAAAACTATGAACTGTTCTCATTTCCGTAGGGCCTCCTGGAGCCCATTCAGGCCCAGGATGGCCTCCTATAGGAGGGGAGGTTTGGAGTCCACCGAGCTTCTTTCTGTAGTTTGGAGGAATGCTGAGAGAGAATAGGAAGAAACACAATGCAGCAGAAAGAGCTTGGACTTGAATTAAGAAGACCTTGGTAGGATCCCAGCTCTGCCGCATTGGAGCTCTGAAACCTTGGTTAAGTTACTTATATTTTATGAGCCCCACTCCTCCACTGTAAAGTGGAGAAAAAGATTCAAGGGGTTACTATCATTATGAAATGAAGGGGAAAAGAGAACAAATATTTTATTAAGCATCTTCTACATCCTGGTGCTTTTCTATTTTCCTGATCTATGAAATAAAATAATTAAACCTGCTTCACCATTTCATACATGATTCATGTTCATTCCTTCTGTGAACATGAATCATACTCTGCCCTCAGGGTGAGCCAATCAAATACTGGATTCAAATGCATTACTCAGT
The DNA here is from genome assembly GCF_001890085.2 of Hipposideros armiger. NCBI lineage: Eukaryota > Metazoa > Chordata > Mammalia > Chiroptera > Hipposideridae > Hipposideros > Hipposideros armiger. The sequence continues at coordinate 765,163 of NW_017731611.1, read as the reverse complement.
AATTAAAATATGACTTAAAATGCTGTAATCCGTATACAGGGTGATGTGGAAACACACAAGAATTAGCACTGAATGCCATCATGAGGACTCAGAAAAATCCTCCCTGAGGAGGAAGCATTTTAGCTTAGCCTTGCAGGGTGAGAAACACTTAGCAGATAAAGGAAGAGAGCGATGGTGCTTGAGAAAGAGGGGTCAGAGGGATCACGGCAAGCCATGGCCCTGTGTGCCAGCGGGTGGCATGTGCATGGCACGCTGAGCGTGGGTCAGTGGGACAGGGAGAGCCTCGATTAGTGTGGGGCCAGATTATGGAGAGTTTTGAGAACCTATTTCAGATTTTATTTGATAAGTAATAGGGAGTCAACACAATTTTGTTTTTAGTTTAAGGGAAATTATAATGAATTTGCATCATGCATAGGTGAATGGCAGAGATTTTGGGGTCTGAGGATTAGAAGTCAGAAAGACATTGGTCAAATATAGTATGTTTTGCTGCGTGACCGTTGGCAGGTGGCTTAAATTCTCTAGATAAATTTTCCTGGGCTTTGAAGTAGAGCGTGCAGAATCTTTCTAGTAAAATGAGTGCCAAGCCAATTATTGATTCCACAAGGATTTCTCCATCTGAACAGTTGGGCCAGGTAATTTCTGAGGTCTTTTTCAGCTTTATTATTCTAAGTTTTTGTTTTTCAGAATTGTTCCCAAACCTTTTCTTGTAAGTGCTCTATTCAAACTCTAACCTTTAAACCTGGGCTTCATTTTTCCCTTTGACCCTCTTACCTGTCTGGAAATGTTTGCAGCACTGTGCATCATCCCGAAAGGCCATGGTTAAGAGACCTCATTCTCTGTTTTGCAAAGAGCATTGCTATAAACAGGGAGACAGAATCCATAAGCCTCCAGCAGTGGACTGCGTTCCTGAGTTCTCAGTCTGGGGCCCAAAAGACGGAAACTGTTGGGTGAATGCCAAAAGGAGCTGAAGATGCGGAGGGATATTGGCTTCGCTGTGTAAGCAGGAAGTCAGTGCCAAGGTTAGGGTTTGTGTGTTCTTAAACTGAGCCATGTAGAAGTTTATATCAGACATGAATATCTGAGAACTGCTAGCCACAGATGTTCATGACAGGACAGCGATCTGAATCGTGAGCCAGGGAGCAGGGCCCTAGGCCTGGAGTGGACCTTATGAAAATCGCTTCATGTCCTTCACCATCTTAGCAGTGGGTTTGTGGCTGGCATGGGAGTGAAGTGAGAAGAAGTGATAGAATCTTTTTTTAGTGAGAACAGCAAATGGCCTTAGAGTTGGAAGACTCAGATTCAAGTTTCAATACGATCACACCCAAGGTGTACGTGACTTCCAACAACTCAGTCAACCTTTCTGAGTCTTGATTTTTCTCATTTGTATAAGGAGCGTTATAATAATATTTACTTCACAGAGGGATTATGAAGCCCACTTTTGAAAATGAAGTCTTGCATTAAGTTGATTCAACAAATGCTTACTAAAACTCTCTTGTGTTGATAACTGGCATTAGACATACAATAGTGAAAAAGACACACAAAGTCTAATACGGTAAAATTGTAAATCACAAATCCAATGTTAATATTTTATATTATTATAGTGGGTCCAGAAATTTTACTCACACCATACAGATATAATGTAGTATCTTCCTTTCTGTAAAATAACTGGTCTTCCTCAGGAGGTCCCGTGTGCTTGGAAGCTTGGAAAAAAACAAAAACAATAACACTCAATTTTATTCCAAACTAATAAACTTAGTTCTATGCCACAAGCAAACTGCTTCTTTATATATGCATCACTCCTCAGGTAGAATTGCCTGGTCTCTCAGGTTTCTACTTCCCTCCCCCCCTCCTCCTTTCAAACATAATACTTGGTGGTACTGACTTCGTAGTGAGAAGGGGACACTAGAGTTTTGGATCCATAAAATGTTCTCTGGATCCTCCTTCATCTTGGCTGTGGAGTGGCTGGTCTGGGCTGCTCCTCAAACAGGAGACCCCAAGGTGCCCCAGCCCTCCTGAGGGCATCTGTCGTAGTCAGCTTGGGCTGCTATAACAAATACCATAGATCGGGTAGCTTAAACAAGAAGCATTTTTCTCACAGTTCTGGAGGCGAGAAGTCCCAAATCAAGGTGCCAGTCGATGCAGTTCCTGGGGAGGGCCCACTTCCTGGCTTTCATCTTACTGTGTGCTCACATGGTGCAGAGAGAAATCATCTCTCTCATGTCTCTTCTTACCACAGAGGTAACCCCATTTATGAGATGTCAGTCCTCATTACTTAATTTCTTCCCAAAGGCCCCACCTCCAAATATCACATTAGGAATTAGGGGACATATGAATTAACATATGAATTTTGAGGGGACACAAAGAAGCATCTGCTACTAAAGTCCTAAGTCTATTGCTAGTACCCTTTGTTCTCTCTCTCTCTCTCTCTCTCTCTCTCTCTCTCAAGGCCTGCAAGTCCTCTCTGGAGGACACAGTCTCATACCCTCTAATATGGTCTATTTCAGCTGGTCTGCCCCTGCAGTGAGGACATCTTACCAGCAAACTCCCATCCACAGATTTTCAGTTAACTGCTGAGTTTTCTCATGGGGAAATAATGGGAATTCCTAATTCTTGTTCACATGCCACAGGAACCAAGTTGTTGTTATGGGGGCAGCCCAGAAGAAGTCTTTGATAAGGCCTAAATTGAAAATAGAGCCCCCTTGGGCCAGCCAAGTGGTTCAGTTGGTTAAGAGCTCGCTCAAGAGTATGAGCTCTGAGCAACAGCGGTTTGATTCCTGGCCCGAGCTGCGCTGCTGCTGAGCTGCCAACAGGTGGCAGGATAGCTCAGCTAAAAAAAAAAAAAAAAAAAGAAAGTACAGCACCCTCTGAACTCAGTTTCTTATACTTTTCTAGATGTTTCCAAAATATCTCAACACACACACACTCCTACTAAATTTCACATTGTCAAGAGGTAGGATTTGAACCTAGGTCTCTCTGACTCCAAAACCCATTCCATTCTATATAGAGTAGTCTTATTTGGAAATGTGTGCTGGTATCATTAGATTCACATATAGATAGGTGTTTAGAACTGTAAAGCTCCTTAGAGGTCATTCATTTCATTCTTCATTTGAAAAGTTAGAAAAGCGCGACTCATAAATGAATGATTCACCCAAGGCCACACAGACCCTCTAGACCTCTAAGTCTTCTTTCAGCTGGGCCTTGGGCAGTTCATACACAGAGGACGCTCTCACTGCTCTGGGGTCCACGTGCTTTCAGCTTTCCCTTCTGCTAAACAACACTTTGGATTTGAATGTCAGCGCTACCACTTAGTGATTAAGATGTCTTACTGAAATCTAAGCCTCAGTGTCCTCATCTTTAACATAGTAGAATGTAACATCCTAACTTGAATTTATTAGGGCAAAAGGAGATAAGCTATGTAAAATGCCTAGCACAGGGTAGGAACTCAGTAAATAGTAGTTGCCTTCTTTCCCATTTCCTTCGTGTTACTTGCTGTAACCCTCTTACCTGCCTTCAAATCATGTCTGCTGTGTCAGTGGAGCCCTGCCTGACCCTGTGAACACAGCCTGACTCCTTGGCCTTAAGCCATTGCCAGCTTGGACTTCTGATCCCTGGCCCATCCTCCAGACCTTGGGCTGCCTGACCTAGCCCCTCCCCTGGCATATGTTCTATCCCTCTCCACCAGCTGTCCAGCCTTGTTACAACTTTACGTATCTTGACCTATTACCAGTCAAACTTGGTAACCTTGAGATCCGTGGTGAACATTGTGATGCATCATCCAAATTCTTCTTAAAGGAAGACTTATTGCCTCATTTCCTGAAAGTGCTCTGTACAGCCTTCAGTTGTAAGCCCTTTCAGGGATTGCCTCAGCTACAGAGAGATGCCCAGCCCAAGGTCATGCCCCTTCTTGGGGATTCCCCATTCAATGACTCATTGTGAAGGTCTAACTTGGGACAACTCTGAAAGGTCATTCTAGCTCCCGAGCTCTCCAAGGGTATAGCTGAGGCTGCCCTTGGCCTTGCATCACAGCTCACTTTTTCCTCCATGTAGTCCTTCCATCCTCTTCCTTCCACAGATGTTGACCTTTCCCAGTGCTGTCTTGTGTCTTCCTTGTCCCGGGAACTCCTTAAAAATCCTGAGTGCTAATCTCCATTTTAGCTTCTGCTTCTTAGGTCCATGAAGAATGGCCCCTTAAACTGCACCCAGTTCCCAACACTGTCAGTCCTGTCCTTGACAACTTGGACTGTTACTGCCAACACTCTGAGTGTGTGTGTGTGTGTGTGTGTGTG
>NW_017731611.1:754966-759172 GCF_001890085.2 Hipposideros armiger | reverse complement strand
GAGTGCCATTCAGTTGGCTGCAAGCATTTGGGCAGGCAGAGCAGTGTTCAAAGGAGAGAGCTATTTACTCCTTCACTCGATAAATGTTCAAGGATTTTTCTGTGCTAAGCTCTGTGCTGAGTGCTGAGATGTGCCCTTGAGTTGCTCACAGTCTGGTGGGAAAGACAGATATGAAAATAGATGATTGAAAGGTAGTCGGATGATGATGCTAGAAAGAGAAACAGCAGCAAAAGTGATGACAACCACGTTGTCAGGTAATAGTCTAGACGCTTTACATCTGTTTCCTCTAATCTTTGTAATAACCCTAAAATGTCATAACCCCCCCTTTTCAGATGAGACAAATGAGGCACAAGGAAGTAATGGGAAAGGCAGAGGCAAGTTTGGTGAGTTTACTGCAATGAAGGAAGACAGTAAGGTCCTCCCTGCCTAGGACTGGCAGGATGTTGGGATAAAGATAAGGATCTCTTATTGACCAAAATTGCTAGGCCAACCTCAGAAAAGTGGCCCAACAAACCTGTTCTGGACTTGCCTCCTCAATCTTTTTCTCTCCTTTTCCTGAGTTTCCTCCCTCAGAACACCATCCTTTCTCTTAAGATTTTGAATCATCTTGAAATACCAAGTAGGTAGGTGGAAAGCGCTTAGGATTTAGAGTAAAAAAGGACAAAATGATCATCTCAAACCCAATCACTTATTAGCTGGCAACTAACTTGTGTGGCTGTCTCAAGCCAGCCAATGATTCGGAAACCCTATAGTCCGATATTCTTTAAGTATTTGTTCAATAGTTTAATCTAGAAAAGAGCCTGAGTGCAGCATGGGCAGAGAGGACAGAAGGAAGGCCTCTGGTCGCAAAACATGGCCTCTGTTCGACCTTGAAAATGTCAGCATTGGCCCCAGACTTGCAAACCCTTTCAGCAAAATGAAACCCTGAAGCTGAGGACCTAACTTCCCTCTCCAGCCAATTAGTAAAACTGTTGTAGCTCAGGCACGGAAGCCTTCTCTCCTATGCACACCTCTACCCCAACATCTTATCAGGTTACTATTCCAACTACATGGTGGATAGTTCTGTTACATGTGGTGTTCACCATTATCTCATTATATTCTCAGTTTTGTCAAACGCATCTTAGAGATTTGCATCATTGGCAGCTGCCCCGATGGCCCTCTTCCTAATCAAAATCTGGTTTGACTTTCACCTTGTCTCTTTCTTTCTAAAATTGGAATACTGGTAATACCTCCTGTTGCCCCTAAATCCAGCCCCCTCTGCTGCCAGCTTCCCTAGGGAAAAGGCACTGCCCAGCACANAGAGAGGAGAGAGCCTTGCTGCTCTGCTACCAAAGAAGCTGAAGCCCCAGGGAGGTCTCACAATTCTGATCCTGGGTTGTGTTTGAGTGAAGTCATCGGTCAGCTGAATTTCAATCTCAGACAACCTCTGTTCTTCTTGCCTGCACCTTACTCTGATAGGCCTTGGACACTAGGGATACAAGGATAAGTCAGCCCACTTTTGCCCTGAAGCTGTCACAATCTAGGATGAGAGGCAGGCGTTACATAAATAAATGATGGTAAGGAGTGCTAAGTGCAACTAAAGAGATGCTTTCTGCCTCAAGGAACTTGGTTGATAAAGCTTTCCTGGCAGAGTCATTGTGCTTCTTAGATGAAGCCACACTGTAAAATGCCTGGCACAGAGGAGACAGTTATCGAATCCAATCATCTTATTTTGCATGTTAGGAGACTGAGGGCCTGAGACATTAAGTGACTTGCTTAAGATCCTGTAGGTAGTTGATGGCCAAGCTGGGCCCGGAACGCAAGTCTCCAGATTCATACTCCATGACTTTTGTACTATGCACTTTGCCTCGAGTGGGTAAAATGTGTGTGTGACCCATCAGCTGGTATTGTCTTCAGGCCTGAGCTTCAGGGAAACGGGCTGCCTCCCTCACCGTTTAGGCACACCATACACGTGGTTTCAGGCTGGGCTTTGCAAGATGCTGTTCTTTGCTGAAATGAGCCCAGCAACTGGGCATTGTTTCTGTTCCCACATCCTATTCCCTCTTCACGCTTAGTGGGGTGGCAGAGAAGCATCAGACTGCAGCAGCGACATTTATATGAAAAAGACCCATCGTGTCCTTTGTAGGGAATAGCATGCAGCTCTAAGCCACACTGCTTTCCCATTTGCCTTCCTCCGGGAGGCTCTGGCAAGAACGTGGCCTGCCGGAGGGAGCTGCCGAGTCCTCATACCGGAAATTATATTCCTTAATTAAAATCAATAGCCAAACAGACACACAGCAGAAAGGTCATAGAACACAACAGAAAACCACTGGGTAGCATATTGCCAGGTATCCAAATAGAATTTGAACTTTTCTTTAATCTGCAAATGGTTAATGCCGCCTGTGGGAGAGAGGCAGCGTGCCCCAAGCCCCGGCCTCACCTGGGAAGGGTAGCTAATGAAAAGCGCCCCCTGCTTAAACCCTTCAGGGCCCGGCTTCTCCAGTCCAGCAGTGCCCCTGTAAAGTCTCTCGTTGCCTTTGTGTTATGAAGCCAGTGCCAGGCTGGAGAGCTGCTCGCAGCCTGTGCCTGGCACCTGCCCCTTGGCACATCCACTGCTCCGTTCCTTACACGCCTCTTGGAACCCCTGCCTCCTCACCTGTTGCTGGCGACACTTTTTCCCTTTAGATATGATCATGGATGTTACTTTTTCTGGCACGTTTCTGTCCTCAGACCATATCTCTTTTCATGTTTCAGGCTGTACAGCCCTGACCTAAACCAGCTCAGCCCCTGGACCTTTCCCAGTGCTGGCTCGTAGACACGTCCAGTCTGACCAGACAACAGGGCTTAGTCCTAACCCCACCCCCTCGGCCCTGCACGCATTCCCGGTGAAATCTGCCTCCCTTGTTCAGATGCAACACATGGATGCTGATCTTCTGCGTGGGCCAGGCATGGAGCTGGCGGGGGTATTCACATATCATGTTTAATTCCTACAGATTATAGCTAATCCCATAGCCACTCATTTTCTAGATGATCTAGAGGGAAGTGACTGGTCATAGTGCAGTAAGTGAGTGACAGAGCCAGAATTCTAGCCCACATCCCCTGCCCCCAGACCCGTGCTTGCGCCACCATGACAAAGCTTCCTCGTTCTTGCAGAGGCAATCACATAACTCCTTTACTGCACGTAACATGCGAATTTTCATGTCCACAGAGTCAGGTGGTCTATAACAGGAACACGCCTAAGTGATAGGCATGAGAGACTTTTCTGCAAGCCTAAAAGATGCAGGCCTTGTTAATTAATTGCTAAGAGCCAAAGGTTTTTAGTTTTCAAACACTGGACCCTAGGCATATGCCCATTAGCCTTATGACCTTTCATGGGTGACATCCAGAGGGTCCAGTGCATCGGTGAGTCAGAATTTTGGTTTGTTTTTAAGGTTTTTATTGAAGTATAATATAAAAACATAAAAGTGTACATATCATAAATATATGGTTTGATGAATTTTCATGACTGAACACACCTGTGTAACCAGCACCCAGATCAAGGAAACAGAACAATACCAGCACCCCAGAAGCATTCCTTGCACTCCCTTCCCCCAAGGGTAGCTACTATCCTGACTTCGGTCCACAATTCATTTATCCATGATACTGATAGCATTTGGATACTTTCTAGTTTTGTATATTACAAATAGTGTTGTAAGAATATTATTGAATTTGTGTTTTGGTGCACATACATGTGTATGTATCTGTTGTGTAAGAGTGAGTCATTGAGTATGCACATAGTATTAGTTTCTTATTGCTGCTATAAGAAATTACCCCAAATTTAGTGACTAAATGCAACACCAATTTATTATCTTACAGTGCTGGAGTGAAGAAGTCCAAAATTAGTCTTATGGGCTAAAATGTTGGCAGGGCTGGTTCCTTCTGGAATTTCCAGGAGAAAATTTATTTCCTCACCTTTCCTACCTTTTGGACCTCCATTCTTTGCACCCGTTGGCTCATGGCTCCTTCCTCCATCACAGCCAGCAGCATAGCATCTCCAAACCTCTCTGCTTCTGTCTTTGCATCACCTTCTCTCTTGTAAGAACCCTTGTGATTATATCAGGCTCACCCAGATGATCAAGGATAATCTTCACACTTCAAGATCCTCAGCTTAATCACATCTTCTAAGCCTTTTTTGCCATATAATGTAATATTTACAGTTTCCAGCGTTTAGGATATGGACATTCTTGG
>NW_017731611.1:743796-752003 GCF_001890085.2 Hipposideros armiger | reverse complement strand
CAGGGCCAGAGGGGACAAAGCAAAGGATCATTTGCTAAGGGTCAGTTTCAGGCTCTGGAGGTGAGAGGTGAAAGCAGAGAAGTCCTTCCCTAAGTGGGAAGGGAGGCAAGGATATCTGAAAAAAGCCCTATTCAAGAATAAAAATGAGTAGGTAAAACTGCCTATTTCCTGAGCATCTTCAAGGTGCAAGCACTGTCACAGAACCCTTGCATGTTTTATTTACCACATTCCTCACACAACAGTATGGGATACATATTTCATGCATTTTCCCCAAACATAGGCTCAGAGACTAAGACACTTTGCAAGATCATACAGCTAGTAAACTATAGGGCTGAGACGCTCCTCCGGGTCCCTCTGACTCAAAGGGCCGTTTCTTCACGTGGCATGCTCTTTGGACCCCTGTGGGGTCAGTCATTCCAGATTAAAATGATTTAAAGTTATTGACTATACCTTGAAAGTTTCTAAAGTGCAGTCTTTTTTGTTGTTTTAATGAGTTGTTTGTTTTATAGTCCCTTGAGTTTTGGGGGTAATATGTGGTTAATGAATGAATTAAATAATTGATTAAACCCATTTTTCTATTAACATTATAACAGTACTTCCATTAATATGAAAATATGAATGTGTCTCAGAGAAGTTTCCTTTGACATTATAATGACTGTATTAAAATTTCAAATATAATAATGAAATTCTAATTGTTTTAGAGAAACAATTAAAGAAGGCTATATATAAATACTCTGAAAGAACTATGGGATGTTCATGAAGTACCAAAGAGGAATTTTCAGAAAAGTTAATATGAAAAAAAGCACATAATTTTCATTAAATTGGGCTGTAATTGCAAAATAATAGTCATTCAAAGAGAATCTTTTGTTTCAGGCAATATAGTGAACAAAACAAGATTGGCAGGTTAAAACATACAATGTGGCAATTCAGACAAAGCAGTGTAATCCAAATTCTGATCTGTTTAAAGCCTTCCATGACCTTCTGTAGGTGGGTATGCAGGATATATTCCATTTGTCCCCTCTGATCCTCTCTCCATCCTTTCGCATTCCCTGTCTTCCACCTTGACCTCAGGCTCACCTGTGTTGATCACATGAACAGATTCCCTTGGCATATGTTTCCTATTGCAGCTCAGCCAATCAGAGCTACAACCTGGGGATCAGAGGGAGGGAGAAACAATAACATTTTGCTATTTATTTCTCCTGTTTCCTCCCTGAGGGGTCATGCTGCCAGGCTAGGTGCCTTGATTGAAGTCACAGGTGCTGTGAAGTGGCCCTCTCCACACAGCCCCTCAGATTCCAGGGTCTGCCACCACTCTCTTCCCTTTCCCCTGTCTACCTCCAGCTGGTATCTAGCCTCAGGGTGTATACAGCATTCTTCATCTTGGTGTGCCTACACTCTGCCTACACCTTTGAAAATAGCTCTGCTTTAAACTTCCTTCCTGTATTAGCTAGTTTGACTGTGCCACCAAGTTTCCTGCTGGGCCCTGAGTATAAACCTCTTTGTGGTGTTTTGTTTACTTTTTCATCTTGGTTTTTTCACAAAATCAAAAAACTGTCTCAGTTCAAGTACCCAGTTTTAGCCAAGTACCATCATCTCTCTAGACTTGAATTGCATCATCTCTAAATTGGGGGTAATAGTTCTATATCTCTGGTTGTTATGAGGATTAAATAAAGTAAGCTGAATAAAGCATTTAGCACAACTAATGGCACAGAGTAGATGCTCTGAAAATACTGCTTTCCTCTTCCTTTCTTTTTTGAATTGCTCACTACTGTATTTGTCAGAGGAGAATAAATGGTTTGGGGGAATTGATGGAGCAGGCAATGCTTTGGTAAATGTGACAGCGTTTTTAGGCCCTGGAGACGTGTAAGCCCCATTTGGGTACTATTGGTAGAAATGCTAATTCTGGGAACTACAGTAAAAAGCCAGTCTAGATGAATGGAGATTTTGTTCTCTCATCCATAATGCAAGACCCAACTCCACCATTTTTAAAGAAGAAATAAATTACCAGGGTAGGATTCTCTAGTAGTGTCCACACTGCAAGGAATAGGATTTTAAACTGAGCCTGTTTCTTGGCTGCTCACCCATCCTCACCTGGACTCTCCACCATCCTTTGAATAGGGCTTTAAAAGTGGCCTTGCTAAGTAAATAAGCCAGAAATCACTTATATTGTGGGGAAAAAAAGTGTTGAACTCATAGAAGCAAAGTTGAAAAGTGGTTGCCATGAGTCTGGCAATGAAAGAAATAAGGAGAGATTGGTAAAAGGGTACAAACTTTCAGTTATAAGATGAATAAGGATTGAGGATCTAATGTATAACATGATGATATAGTTGATAAAACTGTATTATGTAATTACAGTTTGCTCAGAGAGTAGAACTTACGTGTTCTCTCTCTTTCACACACACACACACACACACACACACACAAGGTGATGATGTTAATTAACTCGATGGTGGGTGGGAATTCTTTCACAGTGGATACATATATCAAATCATCACATTGTGCACTTTAAATATATTATAATTTTGTCAGTTTTGCCTCTGTATAGCTGGGGGAAAAATGGCCTTGTAACCTTGAATTGGGCTGGCCCCAAACATATTTCACTCACCTACCACAAACCCTTTGGTATCCGTGTCCATTTCTATTTAATAAATATTTTTATACCAATGATGCCAGGCCTTTTGCTGGACCCTGGATAAACAACATTCATTGATAGACATTTGTTGACCACTTACTGTGTGTCAGACTCTCTCCTATACCCTGAGGGTACAGTGTGAACAAAACAAAGTCTTTCCCCTCATGAAGCATTTATTCTAGTGGGTGAGATATTTAATACAACAAATATCTACTATAATATCAGCTACTGATAAGTGACATGAACAAAAGTCAACAGGGTGAGGAGATAAGGAGTTGTGGAAGGGGGATTGTTTTCGGTAGTGTGGGACCCCTGAGTAAAACTCCGAAAGAAATAAGGGAGTGAGCCATGTGAAGATGAGAGGAGCGCCTTCTAGGCAGAGGGACGGCATGGAGTGAGGAGCTGAGAGGAGGACAAACAGGAAGGCCATGTAATTGAGCAGAGGGAGCAGGTGGTAGGCGGGAGTTGAGACACAGCCACGAGTTGGATAGACGTAGGACTTCGTAAGCCACGATGAGGCCGCCTTGGATCAATGTTGCCCTCATCTTTAATGGGAAGCCACTAGAAGGCTTTCACCAAGGGAAGTGATGAATCTATATGTTTAAAATGTCACTTGGCTGCTGGCTGGAGAACATGCTAAAGGGGCCAGGGAGGAGGAAGGAGTGAGAGAGAGGGCAGGAGGTCAGTAAAGAGGCCACTGCCATGGGGCAGGAGAAGGAAACCGCTCTGAGGAAGACCAGCAAGGAGGCACGTGAAGTGGAGAGCGCCCTAGGGGAGAGCTGGCGGGCTTGGGTGCTAGAGCTGGGGGCCGGGAAGTGATGGGATGCAGGACCTGTTTCTCAGATAGAGTCAAAAGAGGTGCTTGTGGATTTAATGTGAGGGTAGAGGAAGAGCGGCACCAGGATGCGTGCTAGGTGTTTAGCCTCAATGACTGGTTAGTACAACTGAAGGAAGAAAGTCAAGAATTCTACCTCAGGCATGCTAGGTTTGAGATGCTGCCAGACATCCAAGTAAAGCTGTCCAGCAGGCAGTTAAATACATGTGTGGAGCTCAGAGGCCAGAGTTAGCAGAATCTAACTGGATTTTAAGGCCCCAGGATTGGATCATGGTGTAGAACAGGAACAGAGCGTGTCCTGGCCTCAGGGAGCTCCCAGGCTCAGCTGTTTCTCTCCCCCACTGCTCTGTGAGGCCCTGCTGAGGCAGGACAATTATCATCCGATCTAGCTGTTTCCTTAGCGCGTGATGCAGAGCACTGGTCAGGAAGCAGTGTGGCCTAGCTTACCGGCTCAGGCGTGGAGTCACACACCTCAGGGTTCTGGTTCTGGCTCTATCACCAGTGGGCTGTTGTGACCTTTGGGAAATTACTGAGCCTCTTCAGACCTCTTTTCTCATTATGAAAAGGGACGTGCTGATAATAATGAATGGAGTGTAACAGTGCCTGTTATGTAGCAAACCCTCGTTAGCTGTTAGTGTCACAGTAGTCATTGTCATTAATGTTAGAAACTCACTGCTTTCCCCTCCCCCTCTCCTCTTTCCTCCACTTGGTCACCTTTGGGAGTGACTTTGGAAGCAAAATGATGGTTTCTTCATCTCTTTACAATATCTCATTTGTTGCAGAGAGCAACTCTATTTCTACAACTGACATTATCCTTAGTTGCTATTTATTTACATAGATTATATCTTCATTGTATTTAATGTCTTTTGTTATTAAATTTATTGGGGTGACATTGGTTAGTAAAATTATAGATTTCAAGTGTGCATTTCTGTAACACATCATCTATATATCACATTGTGTGTTCACCACCCAGAGTCAGTTCTCCTTCCATCACCATATATTTGACATCACTTACCCTCCTCTACCTAATGTCTTCTTTTTAAAGAATAATTATTTTGGAAAAACAGTGCTTGGTCAAAGAATGAGTGGTTTGGAAACTAATGAGTTAATAAAATTCATCATTCACGTGCTTGGTTAATTTTCACCCTTGTTTTTCAAATCTTCTCAGAGGACTCAACACAGTTTTAGTTTGAACATACATCTGGGTTTATATAGTAACTATTATGAACAAAATACTCATGTGAAGTATAGTTTTATAAATAGAATTGGATTTCAAATGAGAAATTGTATGTGAAAGTCTCACACAGACTATACTGTATGGCATACTCTTGATGTACCTTTGATGATTTAAATGAGACATGTTCAGGGTTAGTGAGGTGATGGTGTTAAGCACCCAAATATCAAATATTCTGATGATGGGGAAAATCTTTCAGTCTTCATGTATTCATTTGTAGCCAATTTTTTTTAAAGATTTTATTGGGAAATTGGGGGAGGGCAACAGTGTTGGGGAATTAGGGGAAGGGGAACAGACAAGTTGCTGTCCTTTTGTTCTTCAGTCTAGTTGTGGAGGACATCGCTTCACTGGCCTATGTTGGTATTATCATTGTGCACTTCCTGGGTGAAGCAGATCGGTCACTGGCCTCTGGACGGCCACTCACAGCAGCTCACAAAAGCTCACACCCACTGCCAGCCAGCCCCACTGCCGCCTACACTGTAACTGGTGACTCACAGCAGCCCAGCTCCAGGTCGAGCCACTGCCCACCATCTTAGCTGCAGAGGGCACAGCGTCACTGGCCTTCACATGTGGGATCCAAACCGAGACCCTGCTGCCCAGAGCTGGCATCCCAAGCCAACTCCCAACCAACGCGCCACTCGGCCAGTGTAGTCAATTTCTTAGCATCCCTTATGTGAGAGGTGCTGAGTGTACCAAAGCAAATAAGGGAAGCTCCCTTTTCTCAAGTAGTTTATATCTAAGAGAAGGGGAGACACACACACACACACACACACACACACACACACACACACACACACTCGTTCATTGAACTGATATAGGTGGTATGGTAAAAACATCTCTTAAGGAAATAAGGACAGTAGAATCCTCCACCTAACTAATTTAAAAATAAGGCACACCTGTGATTACAACCGGGGCTGTTCCCTCTAGTTTGAAGTCTGTATAATTGCTTGAGGCCAAGGAAAGCATTAGCAGGCAGTGTAAAATGATAGTGCTTGTCGACCAAGAGGAGACAGGTGCTTGTCAGTGACGTTGAATGAGGGAGAAGCTGTTTCCTGGTGGTGTCTGGAATGGCAGCAATGAGGACCTGGAGCATTGTGGGAAGCTTTAAAATATTTAGTCTGTGCCCACCCACAACTGAGGCATTTGTGTATTTTACTTAATGGAGAGATGAATTATAAATGGGAGTCTTTTCCTATCATTTGCTCTACGTGTGTTGACAAACGTCCCATCATTCTCTAGGAAGCACATGCCGTGGGGATTATTCCAACACTCTGCAGACAATTTACTCGTAGGGTTTTTATTCCCATATGCTGCTTTCTCTTCATCACAGTTGCCTTTTTATTTATTAAGACACAATCACTGAACAGGGAACTTTTCCAGACTCCCTTTTCTCAAAGTAGCATGTTAGAGCTCAGGTCAAATGAGCTTCCTAGAGAATGTTCAGTTGTTTCCAAGATTTTGTCTCAGAAGTGTAAGGAAGTTCTTGGGCAGCTCAATATAATTACCAACAATCCCAGTGAAAATTTGATTCTAATTAAAAGAGAAAACATGTTTTCTTATTTAAAATGGAAAGCTGAAAAGTCCACAATTTTATGTCAATTTTCAGTGCATTGGATTAGCTCCTGTACATTTTTCCATGGTTAATGTCGGCCCTATTTACATGTTCTTCCTTGGCCCTCTATCCAGGCACACAGTTTTGTTTTTATTTTCAAAATAGCACATCAGACCTATCTCCTAGATTGACTGTAGTATTAAAAGATTATGTATTTAATTACCAGCATGGAATATTTGTATCCCAAGAATTTGACACAAAGCAAACCCTCAAATTCTTTGCGGTCTTAGTCTAAATAAAAGTCTAGACATAAGAAATGACATTAATGGAAGCCCACTCAATGATACACAGTTCATTAGTTTCCCTGTCCTTGGGTCATGCTAGGTAACCTGAGAGCTGCATACTTGGACTGTATCATCTTCATGTTTCATAGACTTGCTTCTGTAGACATGCCCTTTGATATATTACCCTTGGCCTACATTCGGGGACTCCATAAAAATAGTCCTATGAACTCTTTAAATGAATTTACTCTAAGGGTGGTAAGAAAACATGTATGAAATCATGAAAAAAAATTGTCAGGTTTCATGACCAGGAAAAATTGTGAGCAACTGGCTTACTTTTGCCACAACCAACTGGATTTCTTTTTAATTTTATGAAATTTATTACTGGTCATAGTTCCTTTCTTGTTTTGGCTACTAGGAAGCTCAAATTTAAAGCTTCTAATGAATATACAGAACTTTATGGTGTGATATTCATTTGTTTGTACGAACCTTACTTCGAACTTTTTCATTTTTCTGCCCACGATATCTTGTCTTCATTTCGTCTTGTTTATTATTTATATTTATATACATTTCTATAAGACACTTCAAATTTATTTTGGACCTAGAGCTACACACACACACACACACACACACACACACACACAATGTCATACAATGTCATTTTTGGCCATCATGAGGTCAAAGGTGCAGGAAATTAACTGAATCAATCCCTTTCTGTCCAAATGTTGGATCTAAAGCAAAAAGATTTTTTCCAGTATCTCTGGATTTTTAATGTAAAAGTGGTTATATTGGCCAAGTTGTTTTTAAAATCTAAGGTGAGTGTGCATGAAATTTAAGTATAAAGAGAATCCATGGCTACCTGGAGGCAAGATTTAGGATCCACTACTTGGTATGACTTGTCTCCTCAATTTGCTCTGAAAGGCATCCCTTCTCCTAGAGTGATACACTCAGAAATAATCATACATTTGTAGAATATGCTGGTGATGGCAAGGTTCTGAGCTGGTGTGAGAGAAATTGTAGTTCAATCATGCCTTTCTATTGAATTGTTAAATTTTGTTTTTTGGAATCAGACAGACTGGGTTCAAATTCTAGTTCTTTTATTCAGGAGCAATAATATGGACATATTACTGAACTGCTCTCTATATCTCAAATATTTCATCTTTAAAAGAGAGCTAGTAGTTCTTATATCCCAAGATTACTGCGAAGGCTGAACAAGGTAGTGGCCTTAACATAGGCCCAGCACACAGAACACGCCCCCTGATTGGTGGATATTATTACTGCAGTGACCACTGCTATTAGTCTTATCTACCTGTGTATCTGTTACCTGGCTTTATTAGGTGTCCTGCTTGCCAATGCAAGGTTCCTATCACAGTGAATTCATCCATTCAATTCAATTCTTGTGCCAAGAACTTCTAGACACTGAAAAGGTAGATATAGATTCAGAGTGTCTTTCATCAAGGAGCTTATACTCTAGTGGGGGGAACGAAATTTCAAATGGTGGCAAGTGCTATGAAGAAAATAAAATGGAATTGTGAGAGAGTGACTGCCGCTAGGGGTCTAATCTAAAATTCAGTGGTCCAGAAAGAGTCCTTGCAGGGGTGGCATCTGGGAAGAGATCTGAGAGATGAGGAAGAGTTGAGGGAAGCGCATTCAAGAGAGAGGGAAGAGCAAAT
>NW_017731611.1:731619-739699 GCF_001890085.2 Hipposideros armiger | reverse complement strand
GAAAGCTCTTTATTGAGTCTACTTTATTATTTTAATTAACATAATAACCCTGAAAAGTGGGAGGTTGTGAATACATGAATTCAGAGTTTCTAAGATTATGAAAGCTTTCATGTAATTTTTTAGCTGTGAAGATCAGTGGTGTAGAAGGGAATCTGTGCCATCCATGCCATCACGGGAAGATGACGGGCACTGAGAAGTTGACCTAGACACCGTCTTTCATGTGATGAAGACCAAAATGTCAGAGCTGACCCTGTCAATCAGTATTTCAACCAGTGACTTCATGAGGCGATGACCTAATGGAGCATAGCCTATGTCCCCTTAGGAGCCAACGGCCTTTGAGTATAGGGGGGTCACTTGAAAGTATGCTTAAACCCAGTAGTGGCTCTTCAGTTCTTTTAGGGGCAGCCTTTACTCTATAACATGGCTTACAAGGCACTATATGAACTGGCCCCTACCTTCCTTTTTGACATCCTCTTTTTCTACCCCCAACTTATTTACTCTCATTCACTCAGTGAAAGTTGTTTATTTCGTGATTACTCTGTACCAGATTTGGGCTAGCCACTAGGGCTTTGGAGTGCAAACTGAGACATGGCCTCACTCTAATGGAAAGAGGAAAAGTGATATTAAGCTATAATGAAGCATGATGCATGTTATCGTAGGGTGGTGCAGGGATCACAGAGGAGAGGAAGGGAGAAACACTAGGGTAGGAGGAGGGAGGACTTCACAGAGGAAGTGAGACCAAAGATAAGTAACTCTCGACATAGCAGGCTAGACATAGTAGACACTTGTTAGTAGGCTCCTGTGGTTTGACAAGTCAGCTCACCCATAGACTTGGTCCCAGCCATGCAGATAGTGGGTAAGAGGCTTGTAAAAAGACGAAATTTCCTTCCAATCCCAGGGATTTTTCTCAGAATCACACTAAGTCCTGACCTGACCTGGCCTCCTATCCAGGATGGTAGACCTTTGCTTTACCGTTACCTCTGACTGCTGTGTTAGTCTTCAGTCCCAACCTCCCACTGCTCTGACCCTGATAACCAGATGCTTGTGGCTGGGTTTCTCCTGCTGGGGTCTTGCATCTCTCATACTACTGCAGTAATTCTTCCTGCAGCATTAGGGAAGACTGCCCTTCTCTATGTCAGGCCTTTCCAGGGCTGTGCCATGTCTCCGTCTGTTACTCAGTCAGTGCTTTGCTTCCCAGCACAAGTGCCTCGCAGCCTGCCACTCCTATGCATCCACAGGTCATCAAGTCGTTACCACTTCTCCTGTGAGCAATGCCGGCCTTCTGCGTCCCCATCCTAGAGGACGTATCCTCCAAGTTTCCTCCCATCCTGCTCCCCATATATGTATGCCAGCCTTTCATTCCTGGTCAGGTAGGTAGGGTAGACCTTACTTTTGATTCCCTCTATCGTAGTAGGACAGGATAACGTCCACGTGACCTGGCTGGGAACCTGGACTATGCTTCGTGTCTGCTAGGTTATCCTACTCTCCTCCATACTGATTATGATCACCCTGTCATCCACTTGAGATGTTCTGCCCCAGAGAGCTGAACCTGACTTGCTCCCCATGTCCTCTGCCCCAACTTCATTTTTCTCCTTGGCAGTCTACTTCCTTAGCTGCTGACTCAGTCCTGGCTCCGACAGAGTCTTCCATCCCCTATCCTTCTGGACTTAGAAACCTAGTTTTTGGACCACATCATTTTTCACTGCTTTTTGGCTAAGTTCCCCGGATCTGGCAACCTGGAATTTAGGACATTTCCTGATTTCTTTGGTCTCCAGGCCACTTGAATCTACTCTCATGATCTATCCATTCCTCAGTCTTTCCACTGGGGTCTCAGTTCATTTCTCTTAGTGAATAGGTACTTCCTGTGCTAGGATTTGGTGGTGCTGGTGGCAGGGTGGGGATGAGGTGATAAACCAGACGNGGGTTAATATCCAAAATTTTTAAACAATTCACACAACTTAATACCAATGAAAACAAACAATCCAATTAAAAACTGGGCAGAAGACCTGAATAGACATTTCTCCAAAGAGGACATACAGCTGGCCAACAGACATATGAATATATGTTCAACGTTACTGATCATCAGAGAAATACAAAGTAAAACCACAGTGAGACATCACCTCACACCTGTCAGAATGACTATCATCAATAAATCAACAAATAGGAAGTGTTGCTGAAGATGTGGACAAAAGGGATCCCTGGTGCACTATTGGTGGGAATGTAGATCGGTGCAGCCACTATGGAAAACAGTATGGAGGTTCCTCAAAAATTTAAAACTAGAACTACCATATGACCCAACGATACATCTTCTGGGTATTTATCCAAAGAAGTCCAAAACACTAATTTGGAAAGATATATGCACCTCTATGTTCATTGGAGCATTATTTACAAGAGCCAAAATATGAAAGCAACCTAAGTTTCTTTGATAAACAATTAGATAAAGAAGGCAATTAGATAAAGAAGAGGTGGTACATATATACAATGTAATATTACTCAATAATAAAAAAGAATGAAATCTTGCCATCAGCAAAAACATGGGTGGACTTAGAGGGTGTTATGCTAAGTGAAATAAATCAGACCAAGAAGGACAAATACCATATGATTTCACTTATATGTGAAATCTGAAAAACAAACGAACAAACAGAAACAAACTCATAGTTACAGAGAACAAATTGATGAACACCAGATGGGAAGGGGCTTGGGGGGATTGATGAAAAAGATGAAAGGGATTAAGAAGTACAAATGCCAGTTATAAAAATATCATGGGGATGTAAAGTACAGCATAGGGAATATAGTCAATAATATTGTAATAACTATGTATGGTGTCAGATGGGTACTAGATTTATCATAGTGATCACTTCACAAGGTATATAAATGTCTAATCACTCTACTGTACACCTGAAACTAATATAATAGTGTATGTCAAGTGTAATTGAAAAATAGATTAAAAAGAGAAAAGTGTTAAATGGAAAAACACAAAATACAAAAACTTGTTCCTTTAAACATTATGAAAAATCCATCTCCATCTTCTCATGCTTTTCTCTCTGTTGAGAAATTCTTCCATCATCCTTTCAGTCCTTGATGAACTCTTAACCATCCATCCATCCAGATCCAGCTTAAATGGGTCTGGATGACCTGCCATGTCACGCACGATTTCTCTCTAGTCCCCTTACATGTGCACACACCTCTCTCACAGCACTCAGAACACTTCTTATTGTGGTCAGGACACCTGTATTTTTTGTAAGACTGAATTATTTGGGGTAGGAGGACAGAGTTATATCTTATTCATCTTTAAATTTCTATTAATAATACTTAGAAAAATGCTCACACAGAGAAGGTGTTGAATGGGCACTTGAGTTTTGCATTATCCATATAGAGCTGCTTTTACTAAGTCTTTCTCTAAGAAAATTGAGACTTAATTAAATTTTGAAATTGGAAGTAGCCAGGTGGGACATGCTGCCCTCATGGGCAAGGCTGCCATTCTCTTTTCTGCATCTGTGGGCTCGTGATCTTTCAGAAGCACTTTTGGTTAGCTGATTTTTTTTGCTGTTTCCGGTGACATAGACATCGGTATAGCTCCTTTACAAATGATTTTCAAGTTAATAAAGATGCAATTTCTGACAAACACTAAACCAGAAAAAGCAAAGTTGCCACCTCTTCCACTCTTACTCCCCCAAGTACACATTCACTATGCTGGGAATCCATCTTTGGCAAGTGGGAAGCCTTCGGGTGGATTGGGATTCATTTTTGAGAAATGTCACATTCTGTAAAGTCTGAACCCAAGAGGGCAGGAACCACTGCTGAATTTATTTTCCACGGCATTCCTGCCTCTGGGACTGAAGCAAGCCATGCGCTCCAGGAAATCTCCCATTCAGGCCACTCGCCTTCCGTTTGCCTCTTGATCTCATCATCTTTGTCTTTACTCCAAGAGATTTCTTTTTTTCTCTTCTTTTTTCCTTTATTGCAGTAACTTGTCAGTCTGCAGAACACTTTCTCAATCTTACGCTTCAAGTCAGGAAAGCAGCTGAGGAAGAAATGCCTGGCCTCCCAGTCCACTCCACTGTCACAGCCCGCCTCTTTTCACAAACAGCTCTTTCCTAGGCCATCCCCCAAATCAGACCTGGCTCAAGATGTCCCCTAGAGCTCTTCAAGAAAGGATTCGATCACTTGTGAGAGAGAGCTTTGGATATGAAGCTGGCTGCTGCTCAGTAGTCCTGCTTGGAAAAGGAATCTACTCATTTCTTGTACCTTAGCTAACACCTCCCCTAAGCCCACTGTGTGGACTCTGATACCTGAATCTTCTCCCTCCCTTGGTGCCCTGGTAGGCAAGGCAGAGGGTACAGATGGAGTGTAGGAAAAGTTCCTCGGAGAAAGTAGAGCATACGTATGATACATTTGATTGATGCTATTTCTTAGTCCGACATTCACACCCCACCCCATTCCCTTTAACTGGGCTCAATCTCCTCTTCGATTCCTCACCAGTGATTCCCACACAAGATCTGTGCTTCAGCTACATAGCTCAGTTACTTTGAATACATCTTGTTCATTCCCATCTCTGGTCCTTTTCATATACCCTCCCTCTGTCTGAGAAACCTTTCCTCCCAGAAACCACATTTTAACCCATTGTCAAGTTTCAGTAGGCGGCCACCCTCTTCAGGAGTCCTTCCCTGATCAACCCACCTCTCTCTCCTGTGAATGTCCACATGACTTAGTAGGGCAGTGTTCTGTTTAAGTGTTAGCCCCTGGAGTCGGAGCCCTGACTAGCTGCTGTGTCACCTTAAATGACAGCTTTCAGTGAACCCCCCACATCTCCCCTACTGCATTCTTATTTCTTATTCAACTCAAGAAGTAGTTGAATGCCTGAGCTACCCCTACGTAGAGATAAAATAGGCAACTGCTTACACAGTATGTATGATTTGAGGCTATCATATGATCGGAAAGTTTTTCCTTATTTCGCCTTTGGTTAAAGCTTTAAAGATATATTCTAAAACTAATAACATTATAATGATTTTCTTAGAATCATAACCTGATAGACTTTGGAATCCTAGAATGCCAATTCTGTAAAGACCATTTGAGGATCAGTTAGTTTAATCTAGTTTTGTTTTTAATCTTGTTTTTTTAGTTGGAGAAATTGCTTTTTGAAGAGATAAGTCATTTGACAAAGACCATACAATGTAACTCAGAATTTCTTTATCAACATTATTGTTCGACAATGTAATTCTAATTATCTACAAGGCAAATATGGCTTCTCTTAGAGTTGTTTTCTTTGTCTCCAGTTAAGTTGGTTATGTATAAGTAAATAAGTTACTAAGAAATCTATTCTCTTTAACTTAGGCAAAAGGAAATGCATTTGAAGGATATTGGGGACTTACAGAGTCAGAGGGGGATGGAGAGAGACCAGGACTTGAGGGTGAGCAAGAAGCGAAGTGCCTGGGCATCGGCGAGGAGAAGCCATGAAAAATGGCCGTGGAGTGGAACAGCCTCGTCAGGACATGAAGGAACACCAAGTCTGTCATTACTTTCTCTCTATTCAAGATACAGATTCCCTGGAGGTCGTAGCTGATTAGCCCAGATAGGTTTGTATGTGCTTTGGCATGGGACAGCAATGCCTTTCCTTGTGACTCCAGTAAAGTCTACCCAATGTGGAACGCGTCATTACATGCAGAAAATATTGGGTTGTCGGAAAAGTCATGACATATTTTTTCTATGCTTTTCATTGCAAAAATGTATCATGATTTCTCCGACAACCCAATAGTTTGCTCTTAGGAAGAGGAAATAGATGCCAAGCAGCCACAATTCACTAATGCTCTCTACAACTAGAATCCTTCATTCAAATAAAGTGAAGTAGACAGTACAAATAGCTCCTGACTGTAGAGCGCCAGTGTATGTCAGTAGCTTTACCTGTATTTTCTTACTAGATCCTTGGAACAAATCTGCAAGAAAAATAATATCATTCCCATTTTTAAAAATCAGAAAACTGAAGATAAAAGAGGATAAGGGAATTGCCTGGAAAAGCCTGGATCCCAAACCAGATCTGTTTGCCTCTAAAATCTGTGTCCTCCCTAATGCTCCAAGCCCCCATGCACGTCAAGGGGCTCATGCAATTTCTGGCACCTAGTAGGCACTCTGTCCTGCAGGAGCAGGGAAAGCATTAATGGTACCTGAGCCGCCTGCCCTCTGCCTGCAGCACTCTCTCCCCAAAATCCACTGGGTTCACTCCTTCATTTTATGTAGATGTTACCTCGTTGGAAGGGCCTTCCTGACAACACTGTATAACAAACCTATCACACACATCCTTTACTTTCTTTTCCCTTATGCTGTCTTGTTTTCTTCATAGCACTTATCACTGCCGGACATATATATGTATTTGTCTATTTGTTCTCTCCCATTAACACAGGAACTTTGTTGTATATACTAATTTATCCTCAGCATCAAGAACCATACTTGATAAATAATTGTTTGATGAATGAGCAAAACAAATGTAATTGGAAGAGCAGTTCTCAGCTCTCACTCTTAACCTCAGTGTGGCTTTGGCCCAGTCATTTACCTCTCTAGGCTGCAGTTATAAAATGGAAAGGCTGAACCAGATCAAGCCCAAATCCAGCCCAACCCCGCCTTTGTCCTGTTTCTTGCCGTCTGAATTCTGTTTATCTGTTTGTTTGGTTTATGCACACTGTGCTTCTCTGCTAGCTTTCTTTTGAAGAAAGCACTTTTGAAACAACTAAACAGTGTTTGAAAGACACTGAACTAGATGATCCCTGAAGTCCCATCTCTCTACAAAAATATATAGTTGTGACAGTTTAAAGAATTTATAGACCTCCCAGATAGATGACAAAAAAATCTTTCAAAGATTTTCCTACTGGAAGAAAATAAAAAGTTTCTCACCTCCTATACTTCTGGTTCCCAAATTTCAGGGAGCTGGTGGATGGCTTGCAAAGTTCATTTACTCTTTTCAATTACTGAAAGCTCTTTATTGAGTCTACTTTATTATTTTAATTAACATAATAACCCTGAAAAGTGGGAGGTTGTGAATACATGAATTCAGAGTTTCTAAGATTATGAAAGCTTTCATGTAATTTTTTAGCTGTGAAGATCAGTGGTGTAGAAGGGAATCTGTGCCATCCATGCCATCACGGGCAGATGACGGGCACTGAGAAGTTGACCTAGACACCGTCTTTCATGTGATGAAGACCAAAATGTCAGAGCTGACCCTGTCAATCAGTATTTCAACCAGTGACTTCATGAGGCGATGACCTAATGGAGCATAGCCTATGTCCCCTTAGGAGCCAACGGCCTTTGAGTATAGGGGGGTCACTTGAAAGTATGCTTAAACCCAGTAGTGGCTCTTCAGTTCTTTTAGGGGCAGCCTTTACTCTATAACATGGCTTACAAGGCACTATATGAACTGGCCCCTACCTTCCTTTTTGACATCCTCTTTTTCTACCCCCAACTTATTTACTCTCATTCACTCAGTGAAAGTTGTTTATTTCGTGATTACTCTGTACCAGATTTGGGCTAGCCACTAGGGCTTTGGAGTGCAAACTGAGACATGGCCTCACTCTAATGGAAAGAGGAAAAGTGATATTAAGCTATAATGAAGCATGATGCATGTTATCGTAGGGTGGTGCAGGGATCACAGAGGAGAGGAAGGGAGAAACACTAGGGTAGGAGGAGGGAGGACTTCACAGAGGAAGTGAGACCAAAGATAAGTAACTCTCGACATAGCAGGCTAGACATAGTAGACACTTGTTAGTAGGCTCCTGTGGTTTGACAAGTCAGCTCACCCATAGACTTGGTCCCAGCCATGCAGATAGTGGGTAAGAGGCTTGTAAAAAGACGAAATTTCCTTCCAATCCCAGGGATTTTTCTCAGAATCACACTAAGTCCTGACCTGACCTGGCCTCCTATCCAGGATGGTAGACCTTTGCTTTACCGTTACCTCTGACTGCTGTGTTAGTCTTCAGTCCCAACCTCCCACTGCTCTGACCCTGATAACCAGATGCTTGTGGCTGGGTTTCTCCTGCTGGGGTCTTGCATCTCTCATACTACTGCAGTAATTCTTCCTGCAGCATTAGGGAAG
>NW_017731611.1:649791-728844 GCF_001890085.2 Hipposideros armiger | reverse complement strand
ATACGGCGAGTATATAACAAACTCTGTATTTTGAGTGGAAATGTTAGGGGGTCGTCTTATACGCCCAGTCGTCTTATACCCCGGCAAATACGGTATGTAATTGTAAATGAGGCAGTGCTTTGAGGGAAAGGAGCTAGCTGCTCTGAAGGAGACCAATAAGGAAGATAACATTTGAGCTAAAACAAAAATGAAGGGTAGGAGCTGGGAAGGGAGGGAGTTAGTTTGGAGACTAGAATGAATAGAAGGAAATGTATTCAAAGGTCCCGAAATAGACTATGAACTTGGTTCATCTGACGAAATAAAAAGTCTTGTCAGTGAGTCGGATTTCATTCCAGCATAATTGCAAATTGTGAAAGAGTTTTAATCCAGGAAGTGACATGATCCAATTAAACGTTGAAAAGGCTATGTGGAGAAGGGATTGGAGAGGGACGAGTGAGAGAAAGGGAAGCTGAGCAGAGTAGGGGACTATTTCAGCAAACTCGCCAAAATATGGAAACACGGACAAGTAGACAGATTGGAACTAGCTTTTGAAGATAGAATTTAAAGACCTTAGTGAAATGGGGGATGTAAAAATTTCAGTAAATGATATCAGGCCAAAAAACAACATTAATTGACTTTTCTCTTACTTTCACACCTTAGATCCAATCCATCAGCAAATCCTGGTCTTTACCTTCAAAACCCATTTCTTGTCACCTCTATCTCTGTTAATCTAACCCATCATTATTTCTTGCCTGGACCCCTGAAATATTAATAGCTACCCAAGTGCTCTCCTTGCTTTCTCTCTCCTCCTTCCCACCACAGACTGCCTCCCTATTCAGGAACTCCTTTTAAAATGTAAACCAAGTCACTTGTTATTCTTAGTATCTCTACCCTACAGTAGCTTCTCATACAAAACTCCTACCAAGGCCTGCAAGGCCCTGTAACCTGGTCTACTGTCTCCCTTTCTAATGCATTTTTGCCAGTCTCCACCTCACTCCTGTTCAATCACACAGACCTTCCTACTGTTCCTAGAGACACACCAAGCTGATTCCTGCTGTGGACCCTTGTGCTTGCTGTTCTCTCTGACCCACTATTTTCTCCGATACGTATATGTATCTGTACTATTTCCTCATGTCATTGAGTTTCCCCTCTCCATTACCTTCTATCCCCTTACCTTGCTTTATTTGTATTCATTACACTCATCATTACCTTACACTACATTATATATCAATTTATTTGTTTATCTCTCTTTCTCACCAGAGTTCTATTTCCATGAAAGTATGGAATTGCTTCTTTTTTTTTTTATTTCTGCTTCCCCAGCACCTAGAAGAATGTCAACATGGGAAAATGTCAGGCAATATTTATTGAATGAAAATTTGTTCTAAAAATAAAATTAATATACATCCATGTACATTAAAGCAAAAATTTTGAAAAAGCTATATTTATTTTCTTAAAACCAATGTAGTTATTTTGGGCATACTTTCACATGCTTCAATCAGTTTCTTAGCTACATGTATATCTAATATGTCATTGGTATTTTTACGAAGAGTATTTTTTTTCTAATATGGCTTTATTATTTGTAGTTCTTGATGGCATTCCCTTCAGTCTTTTTCAG
Source organism: Hipposideros armiger (assembly GCF_001890085.2). Lineage (NCBI taxonomy): Eukaryota > Metazoa > Chordata > Mammalia > Chiroptera > Hipposideridae > Hipposideros > Hipposideros armiger. The sequence goes on along the minus strand of NW_017731611.1, from coordinate 727,250 downwards.
AATGCATTTTATGGTTAATCAGTTTGAAATTGGTGACACATTCAACTGATTCTTCATTGTAGATCATAATATTCTTCAATAAAAGGCATTATCTCTATAGGTACTGAGGTACTTAGTCAATTTAGAACAAATTCTCCTAAATACAGGACATTCTCAGTTACAAGCTCTTTAGTATTGAAATATATAAACATTTTAGTCCAAATGTTTTTATAGTTACTACTTTGTTTACGCCCTTCAGAAAAATTTTCTTGGATACATTTTTTTAAATATAAAACTTTTGTCAATTAAGTTACTTCTTGATTCTTTTAAATTTTCATCAAATGCAGATACTGTAAAATCGTAGGCCTTCTACATTTTATTACACCCTGGTACAGTATATAAATATCCAATTAAAAATAGGAGCTTCATAAAAAAAATTTTCTTCTGTTAAACTGAGGTATCCCAAAGTATAATGATAGAATTTCAAAATTAAATGTTGTACTCCAATTGTGCTTTCGTCATTTAATTTGTGCAGCTCTTCCCTTGCTTTTGTAGAGGTAAATGTTGTGTTTTCTTGTTTTCAATAATTGCAATTTGATACAAGCTTTAAAAGCTGAAATGCTTTGGTGCTTCATTTGTTGAATATTTGGTTAAAGATTTCCAATTGACTTTGAACAAAATGCAACCAAAATTTTGTTCTCATTTAGAGGTCTCATTAACAAAATTTAGGGATCTCATTAACAACAAAAATAACAAAATCAACGTTGATTAACAAAGCAGCTTATTAAAGGCTCAGAAATCTCTAAATCCCCTTGTTGGCAGACAGTAAAGAAAGTAAGCATGATCTGCCTTACTGAAAACTTAAAAAAAAAATTTTTTTGCATGTAGTTTAGTGTTAGCTTCGTAAAAAATTCTGTAGTTCTCTTACTTTGTTTAAATTTTGAGAACTGTGGTTCCTACTTTGAAGGTTGAAAATAAAATCTTGTTTGGACACAATTATAATTTATATGGACTCTCAAACCAATTTAAAATAAATTTCTACTCCATAAATTTGTTGATTTAACAAGTATATTTCTTTTACCAATATTTGTATTTGTTATCATAACAAAAAATGAGCAATTTTGGCATTTTGAGCCTTGCCTCTGCTTGGGACCCACTCCAAAGTCTTTTGAGTGTACTTTTTCTTTTAATGACTCCCTGGGCCCCTTTGAGCCTTTTAAAAAAAAAAAAAAGAGCAATTTTAACACTTATCAGACTTTTTTTTTTAATTGCATTAGCAGCATTATTACCATTAAGGCAGTATTTTACCTCAACAGAATGATTTTCCAAAAGCTGACTATAAGTTCCTGAATTGGGTGAAAATAATTGAATTACATTGGAATTAAGTTAAATTATTCTCTATTTGAAACATCTGATGACACTGACATAAAACTGCTGATTTTATTTCTGCTAATAGAGAAAAGACATTAACAGCTACCATTTTATATACAAGAAAACTTGGAATTAGAAAATGATTGAAATGATTTTAGAAGAAGCGTCATGTACTCTAAATAACAAGTGATATTACCCATCACTCTGAAGTGTGTGGCCTTTCATTTAGAAGACATGGCTATTCTCAAATCATTTCAATCATTTTTCTTCTATGCTTCTGCTTTTGCATGTGTAAATTGTAGCCTTTGGGCATAAGTTTTCTTAAAGTAACTGTTAAATCAAGTAGATGCTGATGTTTACTTAGCAGATTTATGTCTTCTTGTTTTTAAGTGGCCGTGTTATCAGTACATCCCTTTCCGTGGATCATAAATACTGACAAACATTTTATACAAGTTACATGTTCATCACTGAATTTCGTGAGAAATAGAAAGTTAGTACTTAACTTTAAAAAAAAATGCACTTTTGTATTTGAGCTAATTGCTGGTGAAAGGGTTTATTGCTCATTTTTAATAAACTGTATCCAAAAAAATAAAACCAGTAATTTTAGGCCTACACTATATGATAAATATGCCAAGAGCAATCAGACTATTCTCGCTAAGCAGAACTGCTCAGTTCCTATTTCCCAAACATATTTCACATTCACCTAACCTATAATTTTTCACATTTCCTATCAATCCCACCCGCTAGTGACCTGGAGGCTCCATGCATCTGGCCCAGGGGTGGGCAAACTTTTGAGACGGAATGTACCCAAAGAGCTGCATGTAGCTTGCAAGCCGCAGTTTACTGACCCCTGGTCTAGACGGTTGCTGCATGGGCTCCTGCACGATTGGCTGGCACAGCAAGCTGCCAGCAGGGGAAACACCTTTGAATACTTCTCCCACCACCATTTGGGAACTGGACAAGTTAACTACCTTTCTGTATGATGGATGGACACACTTAGTTTTATCAGAGAGCACACACCCTTGAAAGGGACGTTTTAGTTATATTGGGTCCGGGAATGGCCAGGAAGAGAAAACAGGGTTATCACTGGTTTTCTTTCATGACCGTGTGTTTAAATGGATCACTTGTCGCATTTTCCTTTCTCCCCTACCCTGCCTGCTCTGCCCAATTCATATCCTAAGCACAGTAAGTGTAAACTTGGAATCCATTGTTCTGAACCAAGAGACAGAGTGATGCCAACTGTCCATTGTACAAAGCATGGAGATAATCAGTTACTGTTAACTGAGCAACTACTAAGTGTCCAGTACTACTCTTATCTCTAATCTTCACACTCAAATCTATGAGCTAGATATTATTTTCATTTTACAAATGTGGAAACCCACACCCAAGGCTACATGACTGATATGTAATGGAAGTAGATTAAAGGCAAGCCCATATCCTTTCTACTGTACAATAGCTCTATTTCCAAAAGGCATCCAGAGCCAGAATTGAATACAGATCTTTCTATTCATTCAAAGTCTAACTCTGCCTGACTTACTTATTCACTGAGTCAAAATATTTGCTGAGTGCCTTCTGTCCACTAGGCTTGATGCAAGGGGACTGCAAGGAGATTCCAGCCTGGTGATGTCACAGCTGGAGCCTTTATTTTTATGTCAGCCATGATGCAGCAACAAAGGAACCTGGATACAAAACTTCAGTGCAAACCTGACATTGCAGCCATAGCCTGCTACCCCGTCTCAAAGCACCAGCATTTTGGTATTGCCTCACATACCACCCTATATCCCAGCAAACAGTGGTTTTGAAAACACAGTCCTTTACACCTAAGAGTCACAAGCACCCTAAGAGGGACATATTTTAGTAACCACATTTTACACGCAGGCACCAAAAGGGAACATCCTGTCCAAGGACCACAGCTTGAACTGGAACCTAACACCTAGTTCCTTGTGCTGTGTTTCCTCCTTGCTGCCTCTCAGGAACCTGGATTGGAGAAGATGTGCATAGAGCCTCCCCTTGCACAGGAGCCTGTCCCCGGAGTTTCTAGCTGCATTAGCATTCTGCCGGCAGCGACTCGTAGGTGGGAATTTTGTTGCTGTTCATGACCAGGGGGAATAATCAGTCTCAGCTATTCCCCGGCTCTAAACCAGCCAAAGTAATTGGGTTTAATTTTAATTTTTTTAATGGCTTGAAATTAATAGAAGCAGCTGCCGCCACAGTGTGTGGGTGTCCTTCTCCAGAAGGCAGAGACCAAGAAAAAAAAAATCTCACACATAAAATAAACTCTGAAAAATAAACAATAGAGTGTGTAGGACAAAAAGGTTAATTCACAAATCAAGTAGTGTCTTTTTTGTTATCAAAAACTTCCTGGCAATATGTGGCACTGTCTCTCTCCTCCCACCGCTAGTGCCCGTCAGCCCCCGATAAGGATAAGATGGTAATCTGACTAGACACGGGTGTAAAAATGTGTTGCCTGTATCTGAGCACTCCCTCACTCTCTCTTTCTCCCCCTTCTCCCCCGCCCCCCACCCCGTGACTCACCCAGAGATTAGCTGTGACAAAGTGAGGAGGGCGATAAGAATAGATGTGCTAGTGACAGGAGCACTATTATAATTATTTGGGGAAAGATAGGATTGTAATTAGAAGCAGATTCTGTTTGCCTAGGAAGGGTGGATTTATAACAGGGGCATCCATGTTGGGCATCTGGTTGTGCCAAATGCCAGAGAAGAAAAGGAGGGGCCACTGGCTCAAACCAGGTGATGGTCTGGGCTGTCCCGGTCAGACGTAGACGGAAGGCTGTGCGTTGGCATGGATGACAAGCCAGAGGTTTAGCTGCCCACCTCAAATGTACCTGGGAAACTGGATGCCACGTTACTTCCTGCCCCTGGGTAGATGAAGTAGGGGAACCAAGAGACTGCTTCTGCAGTTGCACTTGATTGCATTTCAGATCGCATAGCCTTGGTGGTGGGAGGAATATGTGTTTATCACTCAGACAGTAGTTCGCATCAAACAAGTAGCATGTTATTGGCATACAGGAGGTGGTTGGCATATGTCACTCCCTGTGGGGGTTTCTGAGTGACTTTGTTTTGCATACCTCATTTAGGACTAACAGCCTAAAAAGATTGATTCTTTGTTATTTCCCTTTCTGGTAATTTAAAGGAAAAAGTGTGACTACTGTCAAAGAAGACCCTGGGGTCAGAATGCATCTATGCATATCCATCTTTTCTGTTTGATTGGAGAGGAAATGAGGGCCCCCATCTCTCAGGGCTCCCGAGGAGGGCTAAGGACTGTTGTTGTTTTAGAGAGCCTCGTGTATGTGGACTCCATTGGGTCCTGGGCTTCTCCTTTGTGCTTAGGTAACCTCCAAAACGATGCATTGGGAATTGGACTGATATTTTGGAGAGAAGGCAGACAGGATGGTAAATGGGAAGGAATCACTCAGGGCTCCCGAGGAGGGCTAAGGACTGTTGTTGTTTTAGAGAGCCTCGTGTATGTGGACTCCATTGGGTCCTGGGCTTCTCCTTTGTGCTTAGGTAACCTCCAAAACGATGCATTGGGAATTGGACTGATATTTTGGAGAGAAGGCAGACAGGATGGTAAATGGGAAGGAATCATTCATTAAGTCATAAATTCATTCACTCATACGTTCAACAAACATGCTTTGAGCTCCTCTTCAGGGCCAAGCACTGTATTAAATGCTATTGATTTTGAGATGAATCGGAAACAAAGCAGTGTCTGCAATTCGTATTTAAGCAATTAGTTCATCCTGGAGTTGCTGACAAAGACTTCACAGAGGAAGTGTCATGTGAGCTTGGCCTCACTTCTCTACATAGGGATTCACTGCATAGAGAAGTATAGGAAAGGCAATTAAAGACAGACAGACCAACATTTAAAAAGGCATGGAGGGTTTTGAGAACATAATGTATTTAGGGCTTGACTCACAGCTTCACATGGAGAGAGCACAATATACATATCTTGGTGTGGCTGAAATTATTTCTTCTTAATTTGTTCTTAAAGTTTACTTACAAATATATTAATTTATCCATCCACAAGCGTTTTTGAGCACTTACTCTATGCAAGCCTCTGTATAGATCCTGTAGAACCAAAGATGAACAATATATGGTCCCTGCCCACAAGAAGAGCTCAATCTAATGGTGGAGAAAGGCATGTAGTCAAATCGATGTGATGAAGTGGAGGCTGTGGTAGAAAGGTATATACAGTATGACTGTGAGTGTTGAGCGGGCACGTGTGTGTGTGAGTGTACACTCACTCACCAGCACGCACCCACATACTTGAATCTGAGTCATAGTCACCCCCACATGTGGGTGTCCTCTTCAGTTACCAGGGTGGACTTAGGATGATGGCTTGTTTCAAGAGCCGGATCAGCCTTTAGTCTCTGAGTCCTGAGAGGACGTGGCTCTTGGAATCTTCCTGCATCTCTGCCAGGATCAGGTGTTAGACTCTTTTCTTTCTGGAGTCTTCTTGGGAGCACTGTGAGTCAAAGTAAACTGTGAGGAAAGGGATTGAAGGGTTTTTAGGGAAAGTACTGTGAGATCAAGTTTTTCTGGAAGCAGAAGGGAAGGCGGTGAGCTGGGTGGCAAGGGGAGAAAGGCGGGTGGCAAGCTAGCAGAGTGACTATGAGCACAGACTTTGGAGTCACACTGGCTGCAGCTAACACAGTTCTGCTGCTTACTACCCTTGCAAGCTCAGGGAATCCTGTTACCTCTCGGAGCTTCAGTTTTCTTGTCTGTGTAAAGGAGATGTTAATAGCCCCAGCTCATAGGGTTATTGTGATGATTAGATGATAATGCATATGAAACATTTAACACCATGCCTGAGACATAGTGAAAACATAATAAACAAAATAATAGAAAAACCAGAAGTGGATTCCAAACGAGAGACACATTTCTCCCTCGTAGTCTCAGTCCTCCTTCCTTTATTCTTTGTGTTATTTGAAACTCCTCATGAATTTGTCCTGCTGAGCCCTTCTCAAATAGATTTTTGTTTGTATCCTTAGCAGAGTCTGGAAACTCTAAGCCCTGAGCATCATCTCCGCTTCCTTGAATGATTACCCCAGGGCCCATTACCTTCACTCTGTCTGCAAATCGGGTTAGGCATCCGACCCACTCAGGAGAGGAGCTGGGACAGCTGCAGGCATTAGATGAATTCTCCTGATAGCACATAATCAAATTTGGTGCAGACGGCAGGCTCTAAGAGTCAAGTTGCTAAACTTGGCTAGAATAGGAGACAGCGGGGGTGATTGAATTTAAAGCATGGACCCTGATCGGATATACTAGTAAATGAAGAGTTGAAAACATCGGAATCATAACCTGAGGGGCCTCTGACTGTAGGAATCCCCTGTGTGAAGACATGCTCACTTTGTGCTCTAGGAGATTCAGACCCAGACCTCAGAGTTGGGGCCTGAAGCGACTAGCACAGACCTTTGCATTCTCCGTGAATACACATCTGGAACCCAGAGCCTAGCTTATTCTACCAGCCTCACATTCCTGCGTGTTTAATCACATCACAAATATAGACCATCCTCTGTTCTCTCTATCCCCTCATCCCTGCACTGATCTGTTCTCTCTCTGCTCTCAGTTCTATACTAATTCCCTCTCTAGCCAATACTTTTCACTTTCCACTTCTCCCTTTGAAACTCAGCTCTGTGGTTAATAATCTCACCTGGATCCTCAGTCTTTTAGTCTTGTTTCTTTTACCTCTTATTTTAACCAAACTATGCTTAGTACAGGATACCTAATAAATACTGGGGGTGCCAAAAAACTTGTATTCAAGTGGACACTTCGGTCAACATTGCTCAAGCAGTAGTTTGCCATAATCAGAAGTGTCTGGACGCTGATAGTAACCACTTTGAGCACCTCTTGTAATTGCAGAAGTCAAATGTGACTTGCATTCATCTTTTGTTATCAGTATATATTGAGTATTACAATTTTAATATAGTTTTCCTTTCTTAAAATGTGTATACATTTTTTGGCACCCTCTGCATTTGCTGAATAATATTGTACAATGAACGGAGGCCTAACTCTCTTGGAGACCGTGACTTCCTCCATCGCCCTCTCAGGACTGCTTATTCTCAAACACCCCACGTGCAGAAGGATCAGGGAGAGACAACTTGCCTCTTCATTCCCTGTGCACCTTCCAGGCCGTTATGTCTCTATGTCATCACTGGTATCTCCAAAATGTCAGTATAGAAAGGTTTAGGGCAGCAACCTGATTAGGAAGGAGGAGGGCCTGGGGGATTTGTCTTAAAGCTATCTTTGCTTTATAAGAAAACGGTTGTTGCTTGCATGCTTCTCCTCCCTGGCTTTGGGAGTCGGAGACAAATGGACTGTATGGGTGGGCCCAGACACACCGCAACACAGCCTTTGATCCTACCACTGACCTTAATGTGAAAAGCCCTGTTCCTCTGTTGCTTATGCTGCTCTTTCTAAATACATCTTGTCCTCCTCGGCCCTGTCAGGTTCCTTCTCATCTTAGACTCCGTGGCCCATCACTTCAGCCACTCTTTTCGGATAGTCAAATCTGTCTTGTTTCTACTACCCTGACCACTCTCACCTCTCCCTTTGATGGTACAGTCGTGGTATTTTACCTCTTTCACTAACGTGAAAGGTACCCTGTGACCTCAGGATGATGGTTAAATTTCCTAACATGGTTTATATAGTCCCTTTCTAATCTGGTTTCTGCCTTTCCCTTTAGACACATTTCTCATGATCTCCCTTCTTACTCTTTGTGCTTTAGCCACGATGAATTCCTTGTCATTCAAACATTTTACTTGTCCCCTCTTACCTCCTTGCCTTTGATACACTCATATTTGAAATTCCAGGAATCCATAACTTATCAAGGGGGAACATGGAGGCGTGTTACAGATACTGAACTTAGAGTCAGATAGAAACAGGTTTGAATGCCAGGCCGGTCATTTACTCTCTTGAGACCATAAGGAAGCTCTTTAACTTGTATGAACCTCCATGACCACATCTGCAAAGTGTGATAACAATACCCACCTTGACACAATACTTATGAGGATTAGCCCCGGAAACCACTCATACTAGGTATGTCCTGTCCATTCCTGTCTTTCTCTTTTCCTTCATTCCTCCCTCAGTCCTTCCTTTCCTTTCCTTTTTTTCCCCTTTCCTTTTGTTTTCTTATTTAATGTTTGGGTGTGATTCCTACCATCCAGGACTTCAGGCAAGCATTACCAGCCCCTCTATCTACAGCATCCGTGTCTGTAACGTCTGCTCTTCCCCAGAAAGCGCACCGCCTCGCCTCCCACCCTGGCTACTTCGGCAGCCTCACAAAGACACCAAGGAAGAGACAAGATTCTGCAGTAAACTAAGGGCGTGTTATAATGCTCTCGGAGCTCTCAGCCATTTTTTCTAGGTTGCCCTACCTGGGGCCAACACCATTCTTGTTTTTCTCGACCTCATCTCTTATCCCCTCCTCCTCATGCTTCCCTCCATATGGTCCTGTGGCCCTTGGCTTGTCAGTTGAATGCCAAGCCATTACAGGTGACCCTTACAGCTTCTACCCACTGTGACAGAGCGCCCAGAAACGTATTTGCCCTTAAGAAGCCTCCAGACTGATTCTAATGGATAAGACTTAGGAAGTGGTCAATACAAAAGCAATGGTTATACAAAATGTGGGAGCTGAACTGGCCTAGACTTGTGCATGGATGATCATGGAAAAGGCACAGTCGAGATGGGGTTGGAAGAGACAGCAATGAGAGGCCTCCTCCGGGACTGTGAAGAGTTTGGATATCGCACAGTGTGACAGGACACAGTGAGCCTACAAAGTGGGTGAATACAAAGAAGGCACAGGAGTTACGACTGGAACATTTTGCCCTTTCTCACGTTCGTGGTTTAGTGTTTCTTATTCGAGAATGAGCGTGATGGCTCAGCAAAGCTGCCCGCACGGCGTGTTTTACAGCAGCGTTTCCCAAACTGCTTCTGTGGAACGTTAGTCTCATGAAATGCTCCGAAGCAAAACAGTAGTGATCATCTAAAGAAATGTGGCTATTCTTTCTTCCCTTGAATATTAACAGTGCACATTCGTTTCAGAGGTCTGAATTCGCCTTGTAATACGAAAACCTGACATCTCTGGGAAAAGTAGGCCCCCCTGTTTATGTTACTGTAACATCACACTCTTTATTTCCCCTCAAGGCATGTTTAGAGTCTGGAACTGTATTGTATATTTATTTTTAATATTTTATTGACTGCTTCCCCGCTACAGTACACATACACTCCATGAGATCAAACACCTTGCCTATCGTGTCTACCATTTCACATCAGAATCTATCACGATGCCTGGGCACATAATAGCTGCTCAAAATAAGAATAAACAATGAATAAAGCTTATTCATCTTTGTTTAATGTCCGCTGTCCAAACAGTTGCTAAAGGGCAGGGCTGGAATGTGAACAGAGCCCTGCCAGGCTCCAGTCTCTTTCTGACTGTCGATGAAATGCAGTGTGGTCTCTCCGGCCACACCATCTAAGGTGCTCAATGTTACCATTTTTCTCTCGGGCATTTTTTCCTGTTTATTATCTTTGGAAGCTTGAATGATTGTCTGATATGCCCAAATGTCTTTGTTTGTGTCTTCCAGGCAAAGGCTGCCACCTAAAAATGTGTACTACTACCGCTGCCCAGACCACAGGAAGAATTACGTGATGTCCTTCGCATTTTGTTTTGACCGAGAAGAAGATACTTACCAGTTTGCTTACTGCTACCCATATACATACACTCGCTTTCAGCATTACCTTGACAGCCTGCAAAAGAGAAACATGGATTATTTCTTTCGAGAGCAGCTGGGTCAGAGCGTGGTAAGGCCCATTCACAGTTACCCTTGGGGGAGGAGTTAGCAACGGGTTTTTATAGAATGCAAATAATGGATGTTGGTGCTTTGTAGCATATATGCTTTGGAGCTTTTTAAAATTATTGTTCTTCTTGTATAATTCTTTGCTGTGGTGGCCACCAGGAAGGCACAGAATAAGATATAAGACAGATGATTGTCCATTCTGACTGAAGCTGATCTAGCTATCTAACAAAATACAAAAGGTCTGCTAATTCTCAAAAACTCAGAGAGAAAAGAAGAAGGCTTCTTTCTACGGGGTGTCACAAAAGGCGTGAAAGCATTTTATGAGTGGGAGCCTCTGAGATGAAGAGTAAATTTGGTTTTTAGTGCGTTCCACTCGCCTGCAGTGCAGGTCAGCACGTGGAGTGCAGTGTGGATGTGCCATCCACAGTATGCTCTGTCTCTGGTATCCCTCAGTTCCCAACCCTTCTTCCTTGCCCAGATTTAGTTCTCTCGTCTGGAGATTTCAGTCTTACACTCTGTATTAGTTTTCTATTGCTGACATAAATTGCCACAAGCTTGGTGGCTTAAAACAATACAAATTTATTATCTCACAGTTCAGGAGAAGTCCGACATTGGTTTTGGTGGCTGAAATCAAGATATCAGCCAGTATGCGTTCCTTCTGCAGGCTCCCAGGGAGAATTCATTCCCCTGCCTTGTCCAGCTTCTGGAGGCTGCTTGCAGTCCTTGGTTTGTGGTTCCCTTTCATTGTCAGAACTAGCAATGGCTGGTTGAAACTTTCTCACGCTGCATGAGTCTGACACTGAATTTCCTGCCTCCCTCTATCACTTATAAGAAGAACCCTTGTGATTATGTTGGGCTCACCCAGATAATCCAGGATAATATCTCCATCTCAAGATCTTTAACTCAGCCATAGCTATAAAGTCTCTTTTGTCATGTAAGGTAACATATTCACAAATTCTAGGGATTAGGACTTAAACATTTGGGGGGGGGGCAGGGGCGGGTTGCATTGTTCTGCCTACTACACTTTCCTCTTTCCCTCCCCCACAACTCAGAATTTGAAATTGTTCTTCACATTGGATGCACAGGTTTTGTTCTTTGTGGTCAGCAATACTTCAGTTGCTAACAAAGAATAAGCAGATGATAATTTGGTTTTATGTTTCGCTCTTCAAGAACTGTGGATTGTGCCTCTAAAATAGGCATTTTGAGTACTTTAAAGATCCGAAGTGAAGATACTGGTGGAATAGCAGAAAATACTATGTTTGAGGTCCTGATTCGTGTTGGTGAAAAAATGAACTATGCCTAGTGACTGTGGGTTCCACCTAGAAATGATTCCCACTCCTAAATAAAAGTTTTCAAGACTAGATTCCTTAAAATACAGAGTCTGGTCCAGGATACCCCCAAAAAGAGAGAAATAAAGAGGACTTGTGTATGGCTCAGGTATATGAGAGCGAAATCTAGTCTCAAACACTAGTGGTCAAGATGCTATTCTTCCAGTGTGAGCTTCTTTATGCACTAAGATTTTGCTAACTACCTTCCCTCTATTCTAACCCTCTCCGTAACAGTGCTTCTGATGGGCACCATGTGTATCTGTGCCTGTGTATTTTGAACTGAAAATCAGGACACGTGGTGTATTAGCCAGCATGCTAGCAGGAAACAGATGGCAGCCTCACATTAGGGTAATTTGAGGAGGGCTTAATAAATGGGCTATTTACAAGGTGTGGGCAGTATGGAGGGAACCACGGGGTAGAGTGCAGTTTCCTGGGGCTAGTAACAGCTCAGAGGGTATGAAGGGAAGGCATGGTTACCAGAACTTAATAGTGGAGAGTCACGTAGTGGGCCAGCTTGAGTGCAACAGTGACCTTCAGTGGAGGAACAAGTCAGCCTGAAATGACCCCACAGGGAAGGAGCCGAGAAAAAATAAATGCATAGAGCTCATTCTCTCACATCCCTCTGATCTCCTGCTAGGGGTCCTACTGATCAACCCAATCAGAAATCAGAGGGCAAGACACCCCATTGATGCAACCCATACAGATAAACCTCCCTGAGCAAAGAAAACGGTGGAGGAGGGCAACGAGGGGATGTAGAGAGACAAATAGAATATGTTAAGCACAAATGGTCTGATCAGCAATATATGATTGGAAACAGTGAGTTTATATGAGGTGGGACTGTCAGAGAAATTCCGAAATGAATGCCTGCCAGACATATGAATTGTGATATGAATTAAGAGAGGGAGTTCATTTAATCCCTGTGACTTTTAAGTGCCTCCTCCCCCCTCCCCGCTTAGATTTATGCCAGGCAGAATGTAGGTGCACACTGAATGGCTATTGAGAAAATTATTGAGTGAATGAAAGCATGACTTAAGATATATATTTAGAGACAATGTGAAGAGCTAAGAGCATCCGAAAGCTGATAGGAGGAATAATAGGATAAGTTAAACTGCCAATAATTCAAAATGCATATCTAAAATAACAGCAATTTAAACAAGATAGAAGTTTATTTCTTTTCCATATAAAAATCTAAATGTAGGCAATCCGGAACTAATATTGTGACTTTGCTCCTTGAAAGCCTTAGGGAGTCAGTTTCTTTCAGCCTTCTGCTCTACCGCCTCTGGGACATGGCCCTCAATCTCATGATTCAATGTGGAATTCTATCATCGCCTCCACGTTCCAGACAGCAGGATGGAGGAAGTAAGGGGAAGAAAGGAGAAAGTGCAGTTAGTTATATGACACTTCCACTTTTATTCCATTTAATAGAGCTAATATCCGAACGTAACTAAAGGGAGGATGCGAAACGTTGTCTTCATTCTGGGTGGCCATTTTCCAGCTAAAAACTGGTGGTCCTGTACATGTGGGGGAGAATTGATGTTGAAGGACAGCCTTCAGCCTCGGCTACCGAAAACCCTAATTCTGCTTCCTGCTCTAATACCAAACTACTCACATGACCTTGAATGCTACTTCTCCTATCTGGGGACACATTTTTCACCTATAAAATGAGAAAGGTGGGCTTGAATAGGGGTTTTGAAATTATTTTTTGAAGAATGTCTCAGTTAGAAAAAAAATAATAATTTGAGACCCGTGTCCTGCTTCAGACCTTGTCCCAAGTCTCAGTGTACTTCCAGAAATGTATTCTATACCAGAGGAAATGAGACATGTCCAAACAGATATAATATTTTCAAAAGTATATAATTAAGGGTCTCATGACTTGTTGAAAGAGTTAATGGTCAATAGTCACAGGGATATAAAATACAGCATTGAGGAATATAATCAATGGCATTGGAATAACAATGGACAGTGTCAGATGGGTAATAGACTTACTGGGTGATCACTTTGTGAGGTATATAAATGTCTAATCCCGATGTTGTTTTGTACACCTGAAACTAATTTAAAAGTAAAATTAAAAACAAGAGTTGGGGCCGGCCGAGTGGCTCAATTGGTTAAGAGCTTGCTCAAGAGTTTGAGCTCTGAGCAACAGCGGTTCGATGCCCAGCCTGAGCTGAGCTGCCGCTGAGCTGCCAACAGGTGGCAGGATGGCTCAGCTAAAAAACAAAAAACAAAAGTTAATGGTCAGACTAAACATCACTAGAGAAAGATGGGCTTAAAGCTTGAAAGATGGATAGGATCACTGAATACAGGTAGGGAGAAGGTAGCCCAGAAAACAGGAAGCAGCCTGAGTCATTGCATGGTGATGGTAGTTGGTGAGAAGTCTGGTTTGGTTGCAATAGGGAATCTCCTTACTGGAAGATTAGGATAGACAGGACGGTTGGGGCCAAATTCTGGAAAGCCCTGATTGTCATATTGAGGCATTGTGGCTATATCCTCTATGCAGATTCAAGACACAGATGCTGGGTCCGGCACTTTGTATATACGATCTTTCTTATCTCTCACAACAGTTTTACGGAGTAGGCAGGATTATCTCAGTTTGGGAATAAATAATCTAAGGCTAAAAAGACAAGTTACCTGGCTAAAGCCACATAGCTAGTTCATGTCAGGGCCAGGATTTAAACCCATGGCTTGTAACACCATGTCCTGCTGCTTTCCCCATTGGACTTACTGAGACCCACAATAGATATGTGAGAAAAGGATTACTTTATTCAAAGCAGCATTTAAGGAAAGTTAATGGAAGTACAGGTGTACCAGTGCTGGCTAACCTGGATTAGGGAAGCTCTGTGGGTTGGCTCAATCCCCGTTATGGGCATCCACACAGATACCAGAGACTTCAAGGCTTCTGGCATACTTTTGCAGATAGGACATTTCTTGGTTACAAGGGCGTTTGATATGGCTTATGTCTGAAGGCACCACTGTAATTAGTTAATCCTTATTCCAATTTGGAGGGAGGATAATTACAAGTGGGAAGGCTAAACATGCCAACATCCAGATCTTAGGGAGAGCTGGGAGTAAGCACGCCTTTGAATTTCTGGGGCTGGAACTATTTATCACCATGAGCATAGCTGCTGCTGCTACTAATTATATGCTAATGGCACTTTATGTTGTTACTCACCAGTAGCCCCTGCTACCCCCACATAACACCCCTCTGTATATGCATCAAGGCCGCGAGCTGACATTTAAGATAAATACATCTTTTTTTCTTGTCGGTTTAACAACTTTATTTAGGTATAATTTACATACGATAAAATTTACCCATTGTAAGGGTACAATTCTATGAATTTTAGTAAATTTATAGTTTTACAACTATAGCCACAATCCAGCCTTAGAACATTTCCATCATCCCAAAAAGTTCCCTTGGTAATCCGCACTTCCACTCCCAGGCTGCTGATCTGCTCTCTGACACTGTAAATCTGCTATTTCTGAACATTTCATGTAAATGGAATTATGTATTATGTAGTCCTATTTTGCATTTAGCATCTTTCACTTAGCATTATTTTGAGGTGCAACCATGTTTTAATGTGTATCAGCACTTCATTCATTTGTAGAACTAAATAGTATTCTAATTGAAAAGATATACCACATTTTATTTATTGTCCAGTTTATGGAAATTAGGATTATTTCTAGTTTGGGGCTATTATGAATAATGCTGTTATTAACATTTGTGTACATATCTTTCAGTGTACATGTGATCACATTTCTCTTGGGTAGATTTCTAGAAGTGGAATAATTGGAGCATATAGTAAGTTCATGTTCAACTTAAAACAAAAAAAGCTGTCAAAATGTGTTCCAAGTTAGTAGGCCATTTGACATTCCTGCCAGCGAGCTAAGAGAGGGTTATAGTTTCTCCATGTGCCCGCTAGCACTTGAAATTATTCATGTTTTTTATTATAGCCATTTTAGTGGGTATGTAGTGATATCTCATTGTGGTTTTAATTTGTACTGTCCTAATGACTAATTATGTTGACATCTTATCATGTGCTTATTTACCATTCATATATCTTCTTTGATGAAGTGTCAGTTTAAATCTTCTGCCCATTAAAAAAAATTGGGTTATTTGTGTTCTTATGGGTTTTGAGAGTTCTTTATATATTCTGAATGCAATCATTTTCAGATACATGCTTTGCAAATATTTCCCCCTAATCTGTACTTTGTCTTTTCACTCATTCCCTTAACCATGCCTTTTGATGAGCGGAAGTTTTAAATTTTGAAGCCCAATTTATTAGGTTTTTTTTGTTTTTTGTTTTTGTCTTATGAATCGTGCTTTTGGAGTCTTGTCTAAGAAATTTTGGCCTAGCTGAAGGCCACAAAGATTTTCTCCTGTATTTTCTTCTAAAATTTTTATAGTTTCACTTACATTTAAGTTTATGATCCATTTTTAGTTAATTTTTGAGGCAACAATTTCAGTTCTTTTTTTTTTTTTTTGTATGTGGATATCCAATTGTTCCAGCACCATTTGTTGAAAAGACTAACCTTTACTCATGAATTACCTTGGCACCTTTCTTCCATGCCTCTGCTCAGTTTTTCTGTTCTGTTTTTAAGCCTCGATTCCCAGAGAGTCAGCCTTGTGTCTGTGTAGGTTAGTGGTCAGCTGTATTTGGGTTGAGTGTGTGCTCACCCACCCTGAGGACCACAGCGCTTCCATCCTCTGCCAATAAATCTGTGTGTGGGTGTGGGGAGCATAGCTTTCAAGTCTGCCCTGGCTTTTGCTTTACCTTTGCGTTGTTTCCTGTGTGCACATGTGCCACCTCCAGCTTGACCAGGAGTGTGGGGTTGGCTTGAGCCTTCTCAGCTCCCTGCTGAACCTGCACCCAGTCTCAGCCGGGAATATGCTTGTCCCAGTTCTGCAACTGTGGGCCCTCCTAACTTGCTCACCTCTGTGATAAGTGCTGGGGGGGGTGAGCACTGCCCACTTCTCCCAACTCACTGAGCACCTTTGACCATGACACAGAAGCTGCTGACCCCACCGCCTGGCCTGGCTGACAGAACCCTGTACCCACCAAGCCCAGGGGAAGATGAAGCAGCTCCGGGACGGAATGCCACAGATTCCCATTCTTATTACCTGAGGGGTCAGCAGTTTTTCTAAGCATAATAGTTCTGAGATTGTTGCATGCCTTTGTTCAATTTTCAAAACACTGAAATGGTTGTGTGTGTATGTTGATTTTGTCTATCTTTATACTTGTTTTCTGGGGATAGGATTTATCAATACTCTCATCCCTACATAGCCAGAAATAGATTTTAACTGACACACATCAGTTTTTAAAGCATATAATTTTTTATATGTCATTGGACTAATTAGATGAACACATAACTCTGTGTGTGTGTGTGTGTGTGTGTGTGTGTGTGTGTGTGTGTTTTGAAAGAATTAGGTGTAGAGAGCCATTCTTATACTTAGGAATACTTCAAAAGGAAGCATCGAACAAAGAAAATAATCTGATAGTATATTTTAGGGAAGCACTAGACAATCATTTATACGAGAATAATCTTGTCTGGGTCTTGCAACTTGCTTGCTCTATGACCTTGGGAAAAACACTTCCCCTCTATGGGCCTTAAAAGGTCAGACCAGATTATTTTAAGCATTCCTTCCAACTCCAGCATAAATTGTGGTTCAAATGTTGATGCCATCCCGATTGTATGTTCTGAGCACACATCAGGCTGTTGTAATGTTGCCTCTTAATCTGCCCTTCATTTTATAATAATGGTAGTTATTGAGTGCTTAGCATGTGCCAGACACGGTGCTACAACCTTTATGTACATTATGTCACTCAAGCCCCACAACACCCCTATTGCATGGTTGGCAATAGCATTGAATGCCTAGCACGTAACCAGTACTCTCTAGACCCTGGGGATATAGCAGTGAAATTAGGCAGATATCCAGGCCTTCATGGGGTTTACATTCTATTGTAGTAGGAAGAATGGAATTAATTTCCCCTGGCTGGAGAAATTAAATCAGGAAAGGGGATGGGTTTTGGGGTAAAGACTTCACTAGAAGGAAGTATTTAAGCTCTGAGACATGTAAGTATTATCTTCTCCCATTTTCATTTTTAAAAGCTGAGATACTATGAGATTAAGTAATTTGGGATTTGAGGCCAAGCTTTTGTGGATTCCAAAGAATGGACTCTAGACCAGTCCTCGATAGGCAAATATTCTATTTGCATGTGTAGTCATTTACTAAATTTTCGCAGAGCCATTCTTTAATACTATGGATATCTAGTGGGCACCTTCTTCCTATCAGGCTCTATCCTGGGTGTTGGAGACAGTAAGATGAATTAAAAAAACATCCTGCCCCTGAGAAGTCGTCCTAAGTGTGGTGGGCAACACAGATGGAAAAACTAATAATGGTAGTGATGATGATGAGAGACTTGATATAGCAGAGGTAGTAGGCAGAGAAGGGGCAAAAGAGAAGACATGCAGTCATAAGGAAGGAGGCAGCTTGAATTGGCAATCAACACATAGATACAGAGGCTGAGACCTTGGTGAGTCCTGACAGTTTTGTGTGGTTCCGAATGACAAGAGCACAGCACACAGCCTCAGAAGAACGGGGTAGTAGTGAGGGGAAAAGAGGGAGGTGGGTGAAGGCAGCATCAGGAGGGCCTTGAATGCCAAGCTCAAGAATGTGGACTCTGTCTTGCAGTCAGTGAGGAACCAAGCAGGAGGAAATAGGGTCATTGTAGCGCTCAATCCTTCCATTCCAGTCTGTCCCTGCCGATGGCAGCTGATCTAGAAGCCAGGTTAACTCCTGCCTATCTGTCGTTTCTTCCTACAGGTAGAGTAGCCAAGAGTACCAGGAGGAAAACTATCACCCAAGACACCATGTGTCATAATGAGAATGTTACAGAAATACCTAGCAATGCTGGTCTGTCTGGTCTTAACACCTCGCACAGTCTCTCGAGCAAAGACCATAGGGATCACATTCAAATTTAACAAACGTATTAGGTGTCTCCTATGGGCAAGACGTAAACTGTAGACCAGCACCTTCCCTTAACATTCCAGGAATGTGACTTTTCAGCCTCTACTCACACACTTCTTGAGGTGGCAATGATAAAAATATCCTGCCACCCCCGGAAGGAGCTGCCTCCCTGTAATAGCCCCTCTTTGGTTCTAGCTCCACCCTCTGGCCCCACCTTGCACCCCACTTTGCGTGCACTTGCTCCCTTAGCCCCTGGACAGGCCTGCAAAGTTAGCCAGACAGCAACCATACCCCCTCATGTCTTCCCCAAGCGTTTCCCTCCCTTTCTCCTCTGCCTGCAGTTCTACATTTCTTCATATTCCATGGTTTCTGAACTTTGGACCTTCATTGCTGTTCTCTGGACTTGATCTAGGTTGTCCATTTCCTTCTTAAAATGAACTGAATGGACAGCTCCACAGGTGACCTAAGCATCGCACAGCAGAATAGGACTATTGCCTCCTCAGGATACCACACCTCTAGAAATGTAGCCAGAATTGATGTTAGCTTCATTTTACAGTAAGCCCTCCCTGTAGTAGATTTTTGTTGTTTTTCTTTAAATAAAGCTATTTTTTATTTCTTTTGTATTCTTGTTAAATAAACCTTTGATTTTGGAATAATTTTAGATTCATAGAAAAGTTGAAAAGATAATACAGAAAATTCCCTCATACCCTTCATCCAATTTCTTCTGATGTTAAAATCTTATACAACCGTGGAGCATTTGTCAAAACTAACAAACTAATATTGGCACATTATTAACTAAGCTACAGGACTATATTCAGATTTCACCAGTTTGTCCACTAATGTCCTTTGTCTGTCCCAGGATCCAATCCAGGATGCCATGCTAACCTATAGTAGATTTTGTAAGTATAATTGTGACCCGTTACATTTATCCTGAATTTGAACTTCTTGGTTTTAGTTCTTTGTTCTAGCCTGCTATGGTCATTTTGATTCTTGGATTCCCTTATCTGCAGTATTAGTGACTTCACTCAGGATTTTTAAAGTATATACTTTTTTAAGTATTAATTTAAGTCAAGGATACAAGTTTTTAATGGACTAAGACCAGAAAGCAAGAACAATCATCCATACATATTACCAGAGACTTCTCTGGAAAACCTAGATTAGTATTTTTATACCAATTCAATATCAATCCCTGGGATTTGATAATGCTTCTGACCCCAATAGCATAAGTCACTTAAGCGAACAAGATTTTACCTACCTTCAGGTCAACTCAATTGAGTTCATTTTAGTTCAATTTAAATTAGTATCTCTCATGTGCCACATACTGTGAAAGATCTAGAAATAAACAAGATGATGCCCCTGCTCCTATTTCTCCATCTTGTCCAAAGGGATTATATATAAAATTTTATCTAATGGCTGGTTCAAGTCCATGGTGAGTGAGAGATGACCAGATGGCAAAGGTCAAAATTTAGAAAATGGAGTGCTTTCTGGGTAAGGTCTGGCTAGATGGGGCTACAATGAGGGACCCCCACTGGGACTCTGACCCCTTCTTGTGAGATTGGCACAGGTCAGCAGCTCTTTGGTCCTCAGATCAGCAAAGTCACAGTGAGAATGGCCAGGTGGCAGAGGGAAGATTCTGACAGCCTTGTCTTGAAAGATTTGCAGAGTACAAACCAAACTAAGAATCTGGCAGTCAGATTTTTAAAAAAGAAAGAAAAAAGGAAGCTGAAATATGAAACCAAAGTGAAGAGGATTGAGGATACAGTATAATCAGAAAAAGCTAGAAAGCTAGGGTAAGGAGAAAGAGGAGCAGACTGGACAAGTATTAGGAGACCTGGAAAAAGTTAAGATATGGAGCTTGGAAGCTTCTACCACAGTCCTTGTGTGGACTTGTGTGGAAAAGCCAGGGTCTCAGAAAGGAGTTGGAGGGAACCAATGACCTTGTGGGCAGGAAAGTCAAGGAAGAGAAGGTAATAATACCACAGAAAAGAGGCTAGAGAGGGAGAGGACTGTTCTGACCAGCATGATAACTTCAAAATAAGGTAGACAGCTTCCATTCTTTGTTTCTTCCTTTATGTTCTTTCTTCCCCTTTGAAATAAAAATCATGGAGTTGCAGCTGGCAACATGACCAAACAAATGTATGAAAAATAATTACATCTTTTTGGCTGAGATTTAAATTGAGTAATTGTTGGAAATTAGTAATTTCAATTATCATCCTCTAGTCTACCGGAGAGTTCTATGGACCCCCATCTGCACTAAACCTTGTCCCGATCAGGCACTCTAAATTCAACAAGCTTAGTAGTTTGGGCTCCCTTTCCAGAAGGCCACTTCATAGGTCATCACTCTCTTGGCATTGTTTTTGCTATTCCCTCCAAAAAGAGTGCAAATTAATTAGAGGCAGACACATCCTCTCAGTGTCTGGCTGAGGGGTTTCCAGCTCACCCTACTGATAGAGGTGCCCCATGTATCCCAAACCTCAGCCCTGGGTAAACAAGGGCCCGTGGAGGCGATGCTAGGAACCGTGGCCCTGGTTTCTCTCCCTCTGCTAGAATAGGAGGCACATGTCTGATTTACCTCAAGCTGCAGAGGCTGACCCAGACTACCACGCACCTGCTCCAAACCTGGCTTCCCCGGTCTAGGAATGCATAACCATCATCCCAGTTGCTATGCCAGAAACCTGTCCTGTTTAACTCCTTTTTATTCACTCCTCACATACTATCCGTCACCAAGTACGATCAAAGCTACAACTCAATATCCTTAGTATCTGCCCTTTCCTTATCTCTGCTGCCAGTGCCCTAGTTCAAACTGTCAGCATCTCTTGGAAAGTTACAAGAGCTTCTTTAGCCCAGGGGTATAAGACACGAGGTAAACCAGCCTCCAGGCTCTCTCTATGCTGCTCATGCAGCTTCATCAGCATTACAGTGGCTGCCAGAAAGTGCCAGCCCCCCACAACCTGTGTTCCTCTCACCTCCTCGCTGATCCCATAGTACCTGACCAGCCTCTTCACTGAACACTCCCCAGCAAGGTTGGCAGATGGCGCCCTTCTTGCTAACAGGTTGCTACTTTTAGACCATTTTTGCCCTCCCTTTCATAAAAAGACATCATATAAAAAGACATGTTTTGAGAGCTGTATGCCACTCATTGCTGTCATCTGCTGACCTCTTGGACACGTCCCTTAATCGTGGAGGACTTTGGTCCATAATTACTCTTTCCACTGCATTGCTGCCACCACTTTGAGTGATTTCAGTATCCATACAAATGACCCATTGAACACCCTGCCTTTCAGTAATTTAAGATAAAAATAACAGATTCTTAACATAGTTTGTAAGATTCTGGGTAACCTGGCCTCTCTGCCTGCTTCTTCAGCCTCTCTCATACCCTTCACTCTGCTGTGTGTGCTGTACCCACACTGGCCTCGCTACAGTTCTTTCTGTGAGCCACAGATAGTTCTCCCTAACGTGTATATATACTGGCCTGTCTACCTGGAATGTTCTTTTTCTGTGGCCCCGTTGCCTGGCTACTTCCTATTCTACATACAGGACCCAATTTGAACATCGCTTCCTCATGGAATTTTTTCCTGATACATTGTCCTGCAGACTAGTTTGAAAGCCTCTGTTATTTGTCTCTATAAGATATTCTATTCCTCCTTTGAAACATTTATCACTCTTCTGGTTACTCATTTGATATCTGTCTTGCTCTGTTCATAGGTTTAGAGAGTATTTTTGTATTTAGGGTTATGTATAGGACTGGGGGTAGGTGGAGAAGTCATGCTGTTCTAGCCAAAATGCCGTCTTCGTACCTCTCGGAATGGTCATCCTTTGTCACTTCCTTTGCAGCCACGTTTCCATTTTATTGAATCAGTGGTATATAACGTTGGGGCACAAGATCATTTCTTTTATGTGAGTCATAGAATGTCAAAGCCAAGAAGAATTTTAAGTTCCTGTAGTGAAGGGGTTTCAAAACCATGCCTCCTGTGTCCTTAAGGAGGACCCTGGGCTCTGAAATAGTACCCTAGGGGCTACTGAGAAGAAAGAGGACAGAGGGACTTCTGAGAAGTCAGGGCTATGGTCTCGTCCTCTCTGCTATATAGACGTACTGTGTGAAAAGCCCCCACTTACTGGCCTTCCCTATAGACTTAGTTTGAAGAAAGGACTCAGGTGCTAGCATTATTTGCAAACTGCCCTCTCTTTCTGCAACTAGAGACACTGGGGCCCAGAGAGAGAAGGTAACTGCCCTGAGTTGCACAGTGGGTGCATGGGACACCTCTAGCTGGAAGCCCAACAGTTGACTCCTAGATTGTCCACTACAGCCCACTGCCTCTCACTCCCAGGCCCATCTGCAAGGTTTGCTTACATGCATTCACTTTCTGCAAACATTAACTGAGCCCCTGCAAGGCAGTGAGAAGGAAATTCGATGCCTGTGTCGGTAGTGTAAGCAACATGGACTAGAACCTGACTTTGTCACTCATTAACTGTGTAACCTTACGCTAATTACTTAACCTCTCTGTGCCTCTTTTTCCTCATACATTAGCCCTCCCCTCCAACTTCAACAGATATCCAGAGAAACCCATTATTCAGTTATAATTTAAATAGGAAGACCATCAGGGCTGGTGCAATATTGGGATTTGAATTTTGACTCTGCCACTTATATCTTTCACATGTCAAATAACCTCTCTACCCCTTGTCAGCAAACTAGGCACTGTGATTTAGTTTCAGGGCTATAGTCATGACAAGAGACTTGTAGTACA
This sequence comes from Hipposideros armiger, assembly GCF_001890085.2. NCBI lineage: Eukaryota > Metazoa > Chordata > Mammalia > Chiroptera > Hipposideridae > Hipposideros > Hipposideros armiger. The sequence goes on along the minus strand of NW_017731611.1, from coordinate 704,042 downwards.
TGTTAGGTAACTGATGTGAAAGTGCCTCCTGAATTGTTTGTAAATACAGATATAATGCAATTGGAATACTGTATTTCCCTTACTGGACACTAAATTCCCTGAAAGTACAGTAGTCCCCCTTATCTGTGGGAGATAACATTCCAAGACCCCCAGTGGATGCTTGAATGGCAGATGATACAGAACCCTATGTATACTATTTTTTTATACATACATACCTATGATAAAGTTTAATTTATCAATGAGGTACAGTAAGAGATTAACAATAGATTAACAATAGAGCAATTATAACAATAAAATAAGGGCTACTTGAACACAAGCACTGCGAGATCATGACAGTTGATCTGATAACCAAGACAGCTACTAAATGACTAATGAGGGTGATGGTGGGCAGGGGGTGGGGTGGTAGCCTACACAGCATGGACACACTGGAGAAAGGGATGATTCACATCCTGGGCAGGCCAGTGCAGGACAGTGTGAGATTTCATCACGTTACTCAGAATGGTGCACAATTTAAAACTTATGAATTGTTTATTTCTGGAACTTTCCATTTAATATTTTCAGACTGTGGTTGACTGCAGGTGGCTGAAACTGCAGATAAGGGGAGACTACTCCATGCAATTTGTCATATAAAAATGAGAACAGCTAACATTTAGAGTATTTACTACATTCTAAACACTATTCTGCTTTATTATCTCATTTAATCAGTATCAACAACTCTATGATACTGGTACTACTATCCATTTTACAAATGGGGAAACTGAGGCATGGTGAGGTTAAGTAAGTTTTCCAAGATTATACTACTTATCAAAGGTGATAACTGTATAGAAGAAACCAAGATGTAGATGATGGGTGGGGAGTGGGAAAGGAATGGTAGGTACGTGGAAGAGACTCATAACACTAATCTGGGGAATCAGAAAGAACTGTATAAGTCAGGTGATATTTGAGCTCTATCTTGTTGGATATTTAATGGGTGGATACTTAATGGGTGAGAGGACAGAATATTAGTAATGTAGTAGAGGGTACAGATCAGAAAGACATCTACAAGGCCATGCTCAAGATTGGCTAAAGGCTGTGGAAAAGGGGGCTTGGGGGTGCTGAGGGGGAAGTTCTGGGTCTGTTGAGGGAAACAGTTTACTGAAGAGAGTGGCTGATAGTGGGTCCCAGAATAAGTCCCCAGTGCTAATTCTGTTGCTTAGAGCTCCCTTGGGAATCATCCCAGCCTAAAACAAATCATGATCCATCAATGCAAAAGGGAAAAGAGAAGGGAAAAAACAGAATGAAAACTATCCATTAACTAGTTCTGACAATATCTCTTGGCCATTCTTAAAAAACAAAAGTATTACAAAGAGAGTGGATGGAAACTCAGAAAGGTGGGCATTGCGGGGCAGAACAGTGACTTCATAAAGCCTCTTGGGGAAAAGAAAATAGAATCAGTTGCAAATTGTTATTATCTATTTTCTAACAAAAATGTCCTGCTGCAGGAAGACTTGATAAATGAACTGGACATTTTCCTAAAATCCTATAATTAGTATTCAGGGAGATTATTGCAGTGTTAAAAGACAGGTTACTGGCTACAACTTTTGGCTTTTTTGTATTTATTTAGCTTAAAGCAGGTCTCTAAAAGGTAGGATTTTAAAGCAACTTGCAATATGAATTTTTTAGCCTAAGAAATTATTCAGACTCTGCAGTCTTACTTTGAAAAAGTTTGCCTTCTGTGACTTTTGGTGACTGTGCCAATCAGTGATGGCTTGGGAACAATATGCTGGGACATGTTGTTCACAGTCCATGAAAGACACAAAGCACAGGGCCTGGATAAAAAAACTTATGAGTCACCCCACACCATGGTAGTTGGAACTGGAAAATCCAGGTGAGATTTGACTGATGGTTCCAGGCTGGGATCTGTGCTCCTTTCCAGAGCGAGCTGTTGAAGTTCCCAGGGAGTCCTTTAACCAGCAACGTGGCTGAGGTTGTAGTAACTTTCTCCTAGGGCTCTGCTTGTCTCTGTAGGATTGTTACGAGGTGCGCGTGGTGGGGGGAAGCAGGAGGGAAATGGGTTTGGTGCTATCTTCCAGGGCATCCCTGTGGTTTTACATTTTCCCAGTGAGGCTGCTGCTGCTATTTCTTTTCTTCTAACATTGCTGACCTCTGTTTCCTCCTTTTCCTGCTCCCTGTTCCCTTTTTCTTTGGTGGAAAAAAATTTAAATGTGTATTTATTTGTAAAAGATAAAACTTTAAAGTTCTTAGGAGAAAACATAGGAATAAATCATTGTGATCTTGGGTTAGGTAATGGTTTCTTATATAATGCCAGAAACAAAAGCAAAACACAACATGGACTTTATCAAATTAAAAAGCTTTTGTGCTGCGGATTTCTATTCAAGATGGCAGGGTAGAAAATGCCGTGCTCAACTCCTCTCACAATCACAACAGAATTACAACTAAACTACAGAACAATCACCATTGAAAATTGCCTGAAGCCTACCTGAACAGAAGTCCTATAACTAACGACATACAGAAAAAGCTACCTAGAGACTGGTAGGAGGGACAGAGACATGTAATGGGCAGGTCCCACACCCACATGTGGCAGTTAAAAATCAGGAGGTGTCTCTAAGCTGCAGTGGTGCCCCCTGAGGAGCAAGGCATCCCAGCCTCACACCAGGCTCCCCAGTCCAGGGTTCCAGTGCCAGGATGAGAAGTTCCCATAGCTTCTGGCTGTGAAAACCAGCAGAGATTGTGGCTGAGTGAGCTGGAGGGTGGCTGCAGGCCCAGGAGTTCCTCTTAAAGGGCTCATGCACAGACTTACTGATGATTCACTCACTCTGAGCTCCAGCACTGCAGCAGCAACTGAAAAGGTGCCAGGGACATATGGGGAGGAGCTGAGTCATCTGGCTTCAGGGCAAGGGACAGAGGAAGAGCTTTATGGACTGCTTTTTGGCTCATGGTACATGGCCCCAGGCAGAGCACAGGCAGCAGCTGACCTTGGCTTACAGCAGGAACCCTCCTGAGAGGTCCCAGAACCAATATATCTGGTGGCCAGCTTCAGACCACACCAGAGCACCACCCAGCCACCTTCACAAAAGACACACCCAAAGGGCAGACTGAGAATGCACCAGAGCCCTGTTAAAACAAATCCTGCTCTGTAGGGTCAGCTCCTGCACAACAGCTCCCCCACTGTAATCATGGCAGGTCCTCACAACCAATCAGCCTGAGGGTCAGTCCCTCCCATTGATGTGCCAACAGCAACCAGTGCTCAACTACAACAGGAGGGCGCACACAACTCACACAGGGGACACACCTGGAGCACCCAGCTCAGATGACCAGGAAAACTGAGCCACTTGCTTACCTACTACATAATGCCACTTAAGAGCCCTACCTAGTACATAGAAACAAGCGCAGGAAGGCAGCCAAAATAGAGAGACAATGAAACGTGTCCCAAATATAAGAACAGAACAAAGCTCCACAAAAAGAACTAAACCAAATGAAGACAAGGAATTTACAAGATACAGCATTCAAAATGCTGGTTATAAGGATGTTCAATGATCTCAGTGAAAACCTCAACAAAGATATAGGAAACATGAAAATGGAGCTAAAAAACATAAAAAAAGAACTAGTTAGAAATGAAGAATACAGTAACTGAAGTGAAGGATACATTAGAAGGAATCAACAGTAGATTAGATGAAGCAGAAATTCGAACCAGCAATTTGGAAGACAAGGTGGAAGAGAACAGCCGATTAGAACAGCAAAAAGTAAAAAAAAATCCAAAACAATAAATATAGTTTAAGGGGCCTCTGGGACAACACCAAGCATACCAACATTCACATCAAGGGGTACAAGAAGGAGGAGGTGAGAGCAAGGAATTGAAAACCTATTTGAAGAAAAAAATGACTGAAAACTTCCCTAACCTGTCAAAGGAAATAGACATATTATCCTAGGAAGTACAGAGAGTCCCAAACAAGATGAACCCAAAGAGGCCCACACCAAGACATATAATTAAAATGCCAAAGGTTAAAAGACAAAGAGAGAATTTTGAAAGCAGCAAGAGAAAAGCAGTTAGTTACCTACAAGGGAGCTCCCATAAGATGGTCAGCTGATTTCTCAACAGAAACTTTGCAGGCCAAAAGGGATTGGCACGAAATATTCAAAGTGATGAAAAGCAAGGACTACAACCAACACTACTCTACCCAGCAAGGCTATCATTCAGAATCAAAGGACAGATAAAGAGCTTTCTAGTCAAGGAACAGCTAAAGGAGTTCATCACCATCAAACTAGTATTACAAGAAGTGTTAAAGGGACTTCTTTAAGAGGAACAAATAAAAGATAAAAAATATGAATAATAAAATGGCAATAACTACATATCTATCAACAATTACTTTAAATGTAAATGGATTAAATGATCTAATCAAAAGACATAGGGTGGTTGAATGGATAAGAAAACAACACCTTTACACATGCTGCCTACAAGAGACTCACCTCAGATTGAAAGACACACACAGGCTGGAAGTAAAGGGATGGAAAAAGATATTTCATGAAAATGGAATTGAAAAAACAAAAGAAAAAAGCTGGAGTAGCAATGCTTATACCAGAAAAAAAATAGACTTTAAAACAATGGCTATAACAAGAGACAAAGAAGGACCCAGTAATCCTATTTCTGGGTATTTATCTGAAAAAACCCAAAATGCTCCTTCGAGGGAATGTGTGCATCCATATGTTCATTATAGCATTACTTACAATAGCCAAGATATGGAGGTGACCTGGGTGTTCATCAATGGATGAATGGAATATTACCCATAAAAAAGAATGAAATTTTGCCATCTGCAACAGAATGAATGGACCTAGAGTGTATGGTGCTGAGTGAAGTATGTCAGACAGAGAAAGACAAATCCCATATAATTTTGCTTATATGTGAAGTCTAAAGCACAAAATAAATGAACAAATAAAACAGAAACAAATTCATAGATACAGAGAACATTTAGATAGTTGCCAGATGGGAGAGGTTTGGGAGCTGGGTAAAAAAGGTGACGGGATTAAGCAGCACAAATTGGCAGTTACAAAACAGTCACAGGGATGTAAAGTGTAGCATAAGGAATGTAGTCAAATACTATATAATAACTATGTATGATGTCACATGGGTACTAGGTTTATTGGGGTTATCACTCTGTAAGTTATATAAATGACTAATCACTATGTTGTACACTTGAAACTAATATATGTCAACTGTAATTGAAAAAAATGTTTTCAAAAAATTTTGTGCTGCAAAAGATACTCTCAAGAAAGTGAAAAGAGAAGTTACAGAATGGGAGGAAATATTTTTAAATTATATATCTGAAAAGAGACTTGCATTAAGAACATATAAAGAACTCCTACAACTCAATAAAAAGACAAAAAAATTAAGAACGGGCAATGGATTTAAATAGACATTTCTTCAAAAAAGATAAACAAATGGCCAATGAGCACATAAATGGATACTCAACATCACTAGCATTAAGGAAACACAAATCAAAACCACAGAGAGATATCCCATCCCAACGTCTAGAATGGCTATAATAAAAGACAGACAATAACAAGTGTTGGGGAGGATGTGGAGAAATTGAAACCCTCGTACATTACTGGTGGGAATGTAATGGTACAACTGCTTTTGAAAACATTTGGTAGTTCCTCAAAATGTTAAGCATAGTTACCTATGACCTAGTAATTCAACTTGTAGGTGTATATTCCAGAGAATTGAAAACATTTGTTCACACAAAGACTTGTACATGAGAGTTCACAGCAGCATTATTCATAATAGCCAAAAAGTGGAAACAACCAAATGTCCATCAATTGATGAGTGGATAAGTAATATTGTATATCCATATAATGAAATATTATTCAGCCATAAAAAGAAATACAGTTCTGATACACGCTATAACATGGATTTTATTCCTCTTTGTGGCTGTATAGTTGCTGGGTTCACAGTAACTTCTCAGGAAATTTTTGTCGAGTAGATATATTAAGTCATATCTCCCTTAAAAGGAAAGACTGCTGAAAATGTTCAGATTTCTTGTTTGCCTTCCCAAAGAGATACCATTTCAGAAAAGGGGACAGAAACATCCCACCCTGTTTTCTCTATCATGCCTTGGACTGGATTAATTTATTAAATTCTGGATTCTCTTTTTCTAAATTATTTAACTTCGTCCCTCAATATCATTTGATTTCCCTGGCTTATTTACCATAGTTTGGCTTTAAAAGATAATCATTTGTTGAAAAGGGAGTAGAGGTACTCTCTTCTCCAAATTGTATTTTGTGGGAAAGGCAGTTTACATTTCCTACAATAAAGTGGATAATAATAAGGTATTAAAATGCACTGCAGCCACTTGAATCAGCCTCCTATTTTTCATTCAGTAGTATTCATACATATTTAAATTTTCCTAACTTTGTCTAGCTAGGTCAGCAAAATATTACCCAGTCTTGATATTGTTTGTCCAAGCTACCATTTTCCAGGAGTTGGAGGATGGCTGGGAGTTTTCATCTCTTTTCTCCTATTCATGCTTGTACTGTAAGCAGCTGAGAAAGACCCTGAAAGATTAGTCTTCTAGCACCTTCCTTTTCCAGCTCAGGAAACTGAGGCCCAGGAAGAGACGAGGTCCGTGGTCTCTAGGAGTAGGACCTAGGGTTTCTGATTAGGAATCTCTTGTTCTTTGAATTTTGACAAAGAGGAGCCTGTTTAGTCATGTTATCTACCATTAGCTCCCCATATGCTATGTGTAAAGCTCTGTTTTTACCTTATGTCACATAATCTTTTCATTTTTAGGACTAATATTAGGTTGTTGCTATCATTATTCCCTTACACAGATGAAGAAACCAGAGCTCCGGTGAACTTACCTGCCTGAGCTCACATAGCTAGTAATTGGTAGAACCAGGATTTGTACCCAGGTCTGTCTGACTTTAAAATGTTTGGTCTCTATTCTGCTTGGATCCTTTCACTGACTACCCTGCTTCCTGCTAGATGGGGGGTGCGGGGGGTGACAGGGATCTAATAGGATCATGGAAGCATGGAGGTGAGAAGGACTTTTCCCCCTGGAATCTCCAGTGTTTTTTCTCAGGATAAAGTTGCCTCAGGGACTGTATTCTGTCTCCTTCCTGACTTGCCTCAGGGCCCCGCCTGCTTCCATCTTCCTTGTCACTGCTCCTACCCTGTTCTCCTGCTGTTCCTGCATCCAGCATCTACTTGGAGATGCTGATTCAGTCCTTCCACCTTCTCCACACCTTTGCCCCACACAAGAAACTGTAGATACATTATTACAAAAGTCATAGGGCTTCTTCTATTTCAGGGTTTTCTGTTACACCCTGCAGGTACAGAGGTAGGGAACAAGGTAGCGGATGAAGATACCAGCAAAGATGAGACAAGCCTCCAGATTCTTTGGGTGCTAGTTCCTGCTGTGGGCTTGTATTGCTCCTCGGGTATCTCCGAGTGGGTGGAGCTCACATCTGCTCTTCCCTTGGGTCCAACATTGCTCTGCTCTATGAAGGCCTCCTCCTCCAGGAACCTCTCTCTGTGCGCCTGAATGTGGTTGGGAAGAATGATGGTGTGTTTCCATCCCTGAGATCTTCCTCAGTACTGGGGCTCCCCAGAGCATTGAGTCTCTGCCCTGCCCAGCTCTGCTCTTCCCAGGAATGATCCTTTCATGCTGTTTCCTCTCAGAACTGAGGAGGCCCGGCTTAGACAGATGATCACCTGTGAAGGGTGCCACTGAGATGGCTCTTGTCCTGCGATGGAGAGTGTGGCTGAGGTTCCGTGTATCCACTTATAGGCCTGAGGATTGGTAGCTTTGTAATAATGTACCTACATTTTCTTTCAAGAGTCAATCGGACCATGCCCCTGTGAGAGGGCATTATTATTAATACTATTAGTGGTGCTGATAGTGACACCAGCAGCCACACGAGTAACGATAACCATGGCACTCTCTCAGATGGAAAGAGACTGTAGAGGCTCTGGAGCCAGACAGGTCAGTGTTGGCACCCCAGCTTCATCACCAATTCATCACCAATATAAGCAAATGATTTCATATTATTCAGCCTGTTTCTTCATCTGCACACTTGGAAAACTAACCCTTAATTTTCAAGGTGTTGGTCAGGAGTAATGTAAACCAAAGCTAACATTTATTGAGCACTCGTATGTGCCACGCCCAGTACAAGCTCAGCCCTGGGTATGTAAATATCTTATAGAATTCTCCCAGCGACCTTTGAGCCCTGTCCTTTACCCGGTTCATTTTACAGATTAGGAAGCTGAGGCACAGAGCGAGTCGTTCACTGCCTAAGGTCACACGGCCTTGGAAGTGGTGAAGTTGGGACTTGGGAGCTAAGCCTGAGCAATTTGTATCAAAAACGTGTAATTAAAAACTGAGGTCTATAAAGCAGTTGCCTTATTGCCTGGCACACATTAATTTCTCATTTGGTAACTATACTTTAACAGCATATTGAATTCCTGAAGAATTACACAAGTGCAAAGTGTTCATTTTTGTTATCTTGAAGACTTTATCTCTTTCTCATCGCTTATTAAGGAATGCCTAAAAAGCTCTGTTTATAGGAGAAGGGAGTGAGGTTTGGTATCTACCTGGTTACTTTGATCAAGGTAGACAACCACATTTGACAGTCTTGGCTCCACTTGTTTATTTTAGGAGGCCTGAATTATTCACTTGGAATGTCTGTACTGATTACCTGGACCAGAAGCAAAAATGCCAGCACAGCTTTCCGCTGGTGCTGGCTGTGGCTCAGGATGGTCTCAGGAGAAGCAGCTGCTCTCAAGGTGGGGCGACCTCACCTAGATGTCAGTGTTATTATCAGTACTGTTACTGCCCCCTAGGTGGGTGCTATTCTGAAGCCCTTGGAAGTGTCTTCAGGACAGAGCTTGCCCTTGTATGATGTGTAACCAGTCTCATCCAATAGCAGAGTTTTCCAACAGCATTTCAGTGAGTGGCTTTCTAGGCTCTCCAGACAGCCCACAAGGCATGTGAGGTAGCTCACTGTCTCTCACGGCAGCCTGTTCTAACCCGGAACAGCTCATAGTTCCTATTATCCTTCTGTGGAGCCAGTGAAGGCGTAATCAGTAGGGTTTTGAAGGTGTAATCAGTCAAGGGGCTGAGGAGGCACACAGAGAAATTAGAATGGAAGGAAGAGCTAGGGCTTTGTTTTGTTTCGTTTCATTTTGTATCTGGTTGTGGTGGGATTGTCAACGTAGGGGTTTAAGCGAGGGAGTGACAAGGTCAAATATATTTTATATTAAGCGCAGTTGGGCTGCTATGTGGAAGATGGATTAGAAAACAGAGAGCATTGTTAGGGAGTTCCCTAACTAGTAAGACAATAATAAGAAAGAGGGAAAAGAGTTGATAAGTTCAAGTATCTAGGAGTTCAAATTCACAGAACATGTGATTAATTGAATGTTATAGGTAAGGGAAAGAGAAGAATCAAGAACTATGCCTAGGTTTTTGGCTTCTTTGAGCTGGTGAATGGTGGAGCCACCAAAATGGGGAAGAAAGGGATTCTGGGGAATATGTTAAGCTCATCCAGAATACTCAGTATCCAGAAATGTTTGGCAAGCATACGGGTATTTCTAAAGGGTTTCGATCATGTCAGGAAAAAGCTCCAAGCAGCAGCTGGTATTGAAAATCAAGAGGGTGATGACCTGTTGCTTCTCCTCCCCACAGTCCATCACCACTCTCTGGGTTCTGGAAACATGCTTCAGCCTCTAGGAGAAGAGATGGTAAGGGTCCAAGGTGGGACTTCCCAGGTTCTGGTTGACAATGACCTTGCATTCCAGGAAAGGCAGTGTGGCCAAGTCCAACTTCGTTGGTGTGTAAAGGATCTGAGGTTCATCTCAGGTGTGTGTTCTAGCCTCTAGCAACAGGGTCCCACTTGTAGGAAAGACCAAGGCTGCTTATGTCCTCCCTGCCATGTCAGGACTGGCCCAGAAACTGCGCCGGTTACTTCCAGGTGGAGGAGACTGTGCCTGCTCTAGCAGCGTCGGGCTGGGTCAGGCACACCCATAACTTTGCCTCCTACATGCCCACCTGGTACCTTTATCCTAGATCTTGCACTTATTTGGTGTGCTTTGATGCCACGGCAGGTCCTCAGCATGCCATGTGGAAAAAGACAAGGCCTATAGTGTTGGTGGAGGGGAATGAAAGAATATGTAGAGCTAAACAGGCAGAGCTTCTTCTACTGTGACATTAAACCAAGGTTTCGCGACTCGAGGTTCAAGGATGGGCTTAAAGGGATGCTCGGATTCCCCACACTAGATGCCACATGTGGTCTATTCATGTACATGTGTGCGTTTTTCCCGAAGAGGATTTATAATTTCCACAGACTTCCAAAGATGGCCATGACCTGGTATAGATCAAAACCCACTACCTTACACCCGTTCTAGGCTTCTTCCCCGTCCTCTTATGGCCACCTGAAGATGGCTGTTTGTCTTTGAAGGGACAGTATAATAGATTGGAAAGACCTTGGAACTGTCGCGCAGAAATTCTTGACTCCAGCCCCAGACATGCCCAGTGGGGCCTTTTGCAAGTCTTCTTTACACTGAGCCTCACCTGCCAGGACTCTGCGAGCCGTGTGTGGTCTTTTTTTTTTTTAATGGGATTATTGTCTGCAGTTTTTTGGGGTTTTTTTAAAGATTTTTATTGGGGAATTGGGGGGATGGGAACAGTGCTGGGGAATTGGGGAAAGGGGGAACAGACAAGTTGCTGTCGTTTTGTTCTTCAATCTAGTTGTGGAGGACGTTGCTTCACTGGCCCAAGTTGGCACCATCATTGCGCTCTTCTCTGGTGAGGCAGATCAGTCGCCGGCTGCTGGCCGCTCACGCTGGCTGCTGGCCACACACGGTAGCCCATGGCAATGCACTGCCACAGGGACTGCAGCCCACGCCGTCGCCGGCGACTCATGGCAGCCCAGCTCCAGGTTGAGCTGTTGTTCAGCATCTTAGCTGTAGAGGGCAGTGTCACTGGCCCTCATATGTGGGATCCGAACCGGGGCCCTCTGGCATCCCAAGCGAGTTCTTAACCATCGCGCCACTCGGCCGGCCCCGTGTGTGGTCTTGAGGACAGCCTCTCCCAGCTGGACTGCGAAGCGCGTTGTAGGAGTCAGGCACTTGGCAGACTCTACGTGACAGTGTGCAGAGTGACAGGCGCTGAGACCTGTGGTGGCAGCTGGGAAGGCAGATCCCTGCTGTCAGGGCTCAGTGAGGGGCCTGCTTGCTCAGTCCCCATAGAGCATGAATAATTCTATCAGATCCTGAATCCTTAGGCACACAGCCTTCAAGGTCACCTCCTATAACCTTCCAGCCAATAGGAGCCAGAAGGCAGGCCCCTTGGTGCTGAGGCCATCACCTGTGTCTTTAACGTGAATATGGACCCAGCTGGAATGTGCTTTCTCCCTCTTGCAATGTCAGAATGCCTGAGCTCTCAAGTGACTGAATCAGTACTAAATATTTAATGCACGAAGTCATCCTTCCCCGGGCCTTTGATCTGAAACTTCTTAAAAACATCTTAAAAGCCCTTCAGAAACTGGTTAGTATTTCATTACAGTCACTTAAAAATAGATTTATTTTATCAAAACATCCTGTCAGAAACCCTGAAGGTGGGCTGACTAACCCCCAGTGATTCTGACAGGACTGCCTCCCCACATTAGGCGCCCAGCGTCTCCAGACAGCCCCATCCACATGCTGAGGGGCGCAGCTGTCACAGGCATCCCCGAATGGCCCCAGAGCTGCGAGCAGAGGAGGCAGCAAAGCTTGTCAGAAGCCTTGGGAGGATGCCTCAGCAACACCTCTGAGAAGGCAAGGAGCGTTTACTGAGAGTCAGCGTGAGCAAGGCCCTTACCTGGGGTTCTTGATTGTTGATTCTTATAGGATCTTCACAGCAGTCCTGTGAGGTGGATGGGGACTCTCATCCCAATTAGGAAACTGAGGCTCAGAGGCATATATGACTTGCTCAAGGTCACAGAGTGGAATTAAGTTTGCAACCCAGGTCTAGCTCAAAAGCCTCTGTTTTTCTTTTTAGTTTTCCACTGAGATTGTTCTTTTCACTGAGACCTCTCAGTTGTTTCTTTCTTTAAAAAGAAGAAATAAATGAAAACAGTATTTTATAAAATTATATAACTAGTACATGCTGATAGAGAAAAGAATAAGGAAGAAATTTTAAAAATCACTTGAAATTCTACCATCTAGATAACTATTGATAATCATCTCTGGAGTGATGATTATATTTATTAGTTGATATTTTGCCGCATTCCAAGTTTCTTTATTAGCCACTCAATTCAGCTTTCTTAATCCTTTCACATTCCCCCAGCTTTAGATAGGGGAGAGATGAAGGAGCAGTGTGCCATGATCCTTTCTTCCAGCGCCAATCCGAGGGGAGGGAATCAATTACTCATAAAACACTAGCATAGTGCAGGGCTGCAGCAGGGCCCCACGTGGGGGCAGAAGGTTCTGTCTTGTTCTAGCCACTGGCTAATTGGATGTCCTAAGGAAAGCCACTTTGCTGAAAGAAATAGTTCCTGCCTCCTAGACTCCCACAGCTGGTGTTAGGATCAGTGAAACAATGAAGTGGAAGTTTTTTGTAAACTGCGAAGTACTGTCCAGATGAAAGGAAATATTAGAAACAGAGAGACTGTGTGAAGTAGGGTGTCCCCGCCCCACTGGGTAGAGTGGCCATATCTACTCACTGCCTGTGCTGTCAACTCAACATGACCACTGATGGTATTCTCTCTTCCTCTCAGAAGTGCCCTGACTTAGTGATAAGTGTGATGGCCGCCTGAAGTATTGGTCACTTATAATTAGGGAGCTCCAAGAGAGAGGATGACAGAGTAATCGGGGGGCTCCTGGAGGATGGGGCTGCATGTGGGCTGGCAGGGCAGCTGGAGCGTTAGGAGGCCTTGAGGAGCAGGCATTTCATTAGTGACTAACATGCTGGAATAAAAAATGTGAAAGGCTGGCTGGACCTGGGGAGGACACAGGATAGGTTGCTGGGGGAAAAGGCGGTCACTCTGTGAGAACCTCCACTGGAGGACGGGTTTGGAGATAACACTTGGAGGCAGTTCGCACTGGGAGGAAATGTGATGCTCTGTTCCAAGCTATCAAGCGTCCCTCATAGATTATTTTAACAACCTTTTAACTTTTCTCTCTGCTCCCACTCTCACCTCTCTCCAGTTTCTTTTCCACAAGATTCTAGAACTCAAATCTGATCCTCAGTTTTCCATTTAATTTTCAATTTTCCATTTATGTTGATGGGTAAAAAGCTAGCCTCCTTTCCAGTTTATGCTAAGTTCTTCATGACCTTGCCCTTGCCAGCACACTAAGCCTCAATTTCCATAGTCCTTGACCTCTGACCCTGTGATCCAGAAATAATAATGGCTTATCTTTATGGAACATATTCAATGTTTTCCAGACACTGTTCCAATTATTATACACGTACTAACTCTTATAATCCTAGCAACGCTATGAGGCAGGTACTAGTAGCAATCCCAATATTTAACAAAAGGGGAAACTGAGGCATGGGACGATAAGCTATTAAGTGGCAAAGCTGAGATTGGAAGCCAAAGAAGTTTTGGCTCCAAAGCCTGTATTCTTAACCATAATATCATACTATAGGTGTAAATCATTTATCTTGTACTTCATGCTGTTCCTTCTGCCTGCAATATCCTTTCCCACCAGTCTCCTCAGAAATCTGCTCATCTGGGGCTCAGGAAGCCATTTCCAGTCAGTCTCCCCAAAGTAGAGCACCTTTAGTTGGCAGGATTCCCTCCCGCTCCATTTTGTAAATATTTATTCAGCTCACTTGAGCCCTGGGCTGGGCACATGAGCACAGGGAGGAAGTATGGGATGGCACAGAATAAGGCAGACCTTTCTCAAGGGCTTTTGACTGCACTAGAGTCAAGACTTCCAGCACCTTTAATCTTGTCCAAATGTGTGGGCCCAGCAACAATGATAACCTAAGTATGCCAACTATACTTTAATAAAAAATAAATGAAAAATAGAGGACAAGATGGAAGCTGACAAGGTCATCAGAGATGGCTTGCTTAGGGAATGTAAGGGTTAAATTAGATTCCCAAAGGGAGATAGAATAATCAACTTTTTGAGTTATAAGGGACCTAGAGGCCATATACTCCCAAACTGGGAAACAGGCTCCGAAAGAGAAGGTACTCACTCAGGATCTTAGAGCTGTTGAGGGGGAGGGCCAAGTGCCCCAGCTCCCAGTATAGTGCTCCGTGCAGCCTCCCAATGTAATCAATTAGGATATGGTCAAGTGCTAGAAAGAGCAAGAACTTTCCAGAGGGGCTGGAGCTGGGGAGCAGCAAATAAAACGGGGAAGAGGCAGCGATAGGCATGCGGTATAGCATGGACAGTGAAGTGAGGAAACTTAGAAAAACATCTTCTTCTGTGGGAGAGATGGGGCCTGTAACCTTTTCACATTGGAAGGTTGCCTTGGTATTGTGAAGCTGCCTCCCTTTCAACTTTGCAAAATAAAGGGCTCCTCCAAGCGTGTCTGTTCTGCCATTATTTTCTGGATCATCAAGACTCTCAGTGCCCTTTAGAGAAACTTCTGCCTCTGCCACAGCCAGCTTCTTATTAGGATTCCTGGGCATTGCTCAGCATCGCTAAGTGCGCTGTAATGGACTCATGATGAGGACAAAAGGAGACTGAACTCGCTGCAGTCACATTCTCGGGAGGTTTCCTGGATACCCCCGAGATAGCAAGCAAGCCGTATCACCACAAACGTGCCGCCTCTAAATATTCACCTGGTTATTTTCCGTGCTGCCCAACTCGGCCAAAAGGGCTCTTGGATCGTTCATTCCAGGGGTTTACATTGGCACTGGGGGCAAATGCTTACGTTGAAACAGCAGACAGAATAGTGGAATTTGGGACTCGGAGCAGGAATACTTCCTGCCTATGGACAACATAGCACTTCCTCAATGGCACCAGCAACCACAATCGTTTTGAGTGTCGGCCTCTGGGAGTAGGCCTGTTTTTCTAGAGCGATAGTTTAGATGATCCTACAAGAGTAAATTGAAACTCTGTATATCTCTCCTTCCATCTTATGGAACTACATTCTGTTGTGTTAGGCACCTAGCACAGTGCTTTTAATGGATGTTTGTTTTCTCCTTCATAGCACTCCCACCGCCTTCTCATACTTGTGTCTTTTAGTCTTTTTCTCTCTCTCTCTCTTCTCTCTCCCTGTCTTTATGTCTCCGTCTGTGTCTCCGTATGTCACTCTCTTTTTCCTTGCATTCAGTGCCTCTTTAGGAGAGCAGGAAGTTGGATCTGAAACTTGGGCTCTGTGATGGCTGTGCCATCCTTATATGGTGGTAAGTTGTACTCTGAATGGCCTCCGCAAGAGAGGGGGCCCTGGACGTCCCTCTAACCTGTCTGCATTTTGCACCATTGTACTAAAGGGTTTCTTTCTCATGTGAAATTTAGTTTCTTTGGGAATTCAGAATGCTGGATTGAATGTTACTTTGAGTTTTGTGTTTTTTAATGAATAGCCTGCATGTGTCAACAGATGGGTGATATGATTTTGGAAACTAAGCTTATTGGTCCCTTTTTCCAGGTGCTATTCATCCTGGAAAACACAGGGTTCAAGGTCTGTGACCTGCGGGTTCAAGTCTTGACTCTGCCCACGCCCATTCCCATCACTCCCAATATTCCCATAACAGTTCACTTGGACTGCAAGTTGGAAAGCAGTGCTCATGGAACATCTTGCTCTGTCCAGTCTGATTTCCATCCATCCCCATCAGCCATGCCGACCTCCATCCATCCCAAACTGCTTACTGTGCTTGAAAGACAGTGTAAACTTCATGTGTACATCGTGGGCCTTCGTACAGGTGGTCCATCTATCTGCCTTTTACTCAGGTCAACCATTTGTGCTTCAAGACCCAGATCAAATGTCCCCATCACTTGAAACCTTCCCTGACTGCTCAGGCAGAGTTAGGCCTCCTTCCTCTTCATTTCCCTCAGCGCTTTCTCTTCCCTCTCATCCAGCATTGAATACCCAGTATCATCCTTACCCTGCTCTCCCCCTACTAGATTGTGAGCTAATTTTGGACAAGGGCTGGATATGATTCATCACTGCATCCCCAGTGTCCAGCCTAGAGCCTGGCATAGGTGAAATGTTGCCTGTATGTTTGTGGGATTACAGAGTAATGAGGGACTGTGACTCATCCATTGAGCACCTGCTCTGGGCCAGCTTTATCAGAGGTACTTTTATATGTGATTTCATTTCATTTCAATCCACTCACCCTGGTGCTCTCTTCAATACATTGTCCCTCTCATATGCCCGTCGTACCTGTAGTGCCACTCAGTCAGGACTTTGTCTCTTGATCATCTGTTTTCTGTCTCCATCTATGGGAATGCCATGTGTTCAACACTAGGAGCCTCCTGCCAGTTGAATTTGTTCATCTCATATTGAGAGTGAAAAAAAAAATCCCAGACACTGGACAATAGGAGTTCTGCCAAGAAAGCCATCATTTCTTATGGAAGAGCCCACACAGGGTGTGGGCATCATGCTGAGTGAGGGAGGTAGATTGAATGGAGGCCCAGCCCCTGAGACACTGTGGAAATGAGATGTTAGTCTTCTGAGTTGGTGCCAGTTAGCACACATTTTAAATGATGGCATAAGGGACTCATTAGATTATTCAGAGACTCTGGAATTTCATCAAACTCAGTGAAAAGCCAAAGTCCCAGGGGGAAAGCTAGAGAGATGGATGTCTGCCCACATCTGGCTCCACGAGCTCTGTAGGGAACCAGGCAGTGGATCTTGTTTGGGCTGCTTACTCATGAAACTGATGGGCAGATTTTGAACAGACAGGACTGAGGTGCCTCCCGGTGAGAATTCAATAGTACCAGGCACTACATATGAGCCTGGCTCTCAGGGGAAAGAGAAATGGTTAAGACAGCAGTGGTATCTGCCTTCAAAGAGAGTCCCCGGTCTAATGTGGGAGATGAGACTCATACGTGAGTAACTGTATTGAAAGGTGGGAGAGGCCATGCTGCGAAAGAGTCAATAGTATGGTGGTGTTGGCGTTCAAGGAGGGAGGAAGAGTCACCACTACCTGGGCCACAGGCTTGTTTGCAGATAAAGCCTCATAAAAAGCTCCTAGCACGGCACTTAATGCATAGGGGGTAGTCACTAAACGTTCATGCTCTTCGTTCATGCTCTTCTTTTTCTTCTTCTTCTCCCAATTAAGTCTTCAACTTTGTTTCTAATGCTTTATTGATTCATTCATTTTTCGTGGTTTTTTTCTTCCCCCTCTCCCATGCTTTAGGACAAAGTATGTGCTTTTGTGATAGGGAAGTAAGTAGGAAGTGACCTTGCTTCCGTCCGTTCTGGACCTGAGCCAAGGCTGAACAGTGGGGACAAGCCCTAATCCAGCCAGGCCGTTGTTCACCGGGCCTGTGCACAGACGCAGCAAAGCATCCCCCGTGCACCTATGCATGCACATTACAAAAGCCTATTTTTATTTCTAAAATTCTGCTTCCTGACTGGAGTGGGAGTTAAACTTTAGATTTCCTTCGTTGTTCAATACCAAATGGCTTATGGGAGCCCTGGCAGAATGGTTTCAAATAAGCATTTTAATGTAGAATAAAGGTCAGCGTGCTGGAATTTGAAACCATTAATCCTTTTGCTCTTAAGGAAGACTGTATTTTTAACAGAATAAATAACAGATTAAATAATAAGAGTTCTTCGAATTCCAACGAGAAAAATTACACATTACATTGTCGAGAACTGAAACCAATGAGACCTGAGTGTTCTCCCCCTCGCTCTCCTATTTTAGGTTACCAGGATATAAAAGGTAAAGAGAAAGTGTTCTTTTAATTTTCTATTATTTTGAAAGTAGAGAGGGAATGTTTGAGTCTCTGAAGGTTAAGGGATCAATTATATTGGAAAATAAGCCTTTCGTTTTATGGGTAGAGCAAGTGCATCGCCATAGCCTAGAGAACAGAAACTCCATGCTAATTATTTTAGCTTTCAGTGAACAAGGTCCCAGAAAGGGACAGAGAAAAACAACCATCAGAGTAGACCAACAAACTCTGCCCAAGGTAGTCAGTCTTTGCCCAGGTGACCAGTCAAAGCCTAGATCAGATACTACCTCCTTCGAGAGGGCTCCTCCTGTCACTTCTCAATCAGTGTTTATGACCCTGCTTCTGAATCTGTATAGAATGTTGTTTACATATCTATGCTCAAGTACACATAAGAGGTAACTCCTTGCTAATAAAAACAAAACAAAACAATTAATTGCATTCCAGCTATGTTCCAGACATTATTCTAAGCACCTTAAACACACTATTTAATGTAATCTTTAACAAAACCCTATAGGGTACAGGTTATTATTCCATTTTATAGATAAAGAAACAGAGAATAAAGGAGGCTAGATAACTTGCTCCAAGTGCTAATGGTAAGACAGTGGCAGGCAGCCAAATTTCCAGTCCAGGTCTGTGGAGGCCATATTGTGGGGATTCTTATATACCACACAACAGAGGTTTGAATTTACCCTGAAAATGGGGAATCATTAATGGTATTTAAGCAAAAGGAGTAATATGGTCAAACTTAAATTTAAGAACTTCTCTCGGTCAGGAGAGACTGGCATGGGAAGACATATGAGGAAACCGTTGCAGTAATTTTGGCTAGAGATCAGAGAAGTCTGGGGTTGGAGTCAAGGAGAACTGGTTTCTGGTCTAGAAGCTTTGGTACATTATGATGCCGTCTACCATGATGGGAAGCACAGCTCATCGCAAGATGGTCACTGGGAGGACCTTCCTACCAAAGAACCAGATTAGACAGAAAGTTGAACTCTTCGTTCATTGTCCCTGAGTGTTCCTGACTTCTGTGGTTGGACTCAAATGTTCCCATTTTATAGGTGAGAACACTAGAGAACAATAGTTAAGGGGCTTGCCTATGTATGGAATCTGACATACAATAAGGGTTAAATAACTACTTGTCAATTGAGGATTTCAAGTTGATATTAGCCACTTTGAAATGCCATGATTTGATGGTTTATGTTCTAACTTTGGACAGTTTGGTTCCTCCTTGAACTCTCCAGGGGTGGATGAGAAAGGGGAGGAGAATATGAAAGACTGGGAACTGTAGGCCATGGGAGATCTGCAAGCTCCTGTGTAGTGTTTGAAAGAGAAAGCAGTTTCCATAAGGAATGCACTTAGTCCAATTTAGAATTTAAACTTATCAATCAACTGACTTCCTCTAGATGATAGAGTTGGTAAGTGACAGATCCTAGCACTCAGCTCCGAGTTTTTGTCTCTCAGTCTTGTGATTTTCATTTCATTATTCCTGCCTTCTATTATTCCTAAATTCCCTTCATTTCACACCAGTCTGATGCATTAGTTATAAATACCTGAGATGCTCTAGAGCTGAAAGAATCTTTACAGTTATCTAATCCAAATTTATTTTACAAAGGGAACTTGCACTATAAGACTTTCCCACCATGTATCAAGGCCAATATCTGAATTCAGGTCTCTTTTCTTATTTAAAGCAATAGAAAAAAAAAAGTAGACCAAGATCAACTTACTCATTTTGCATATTTGAAAACTGAACCTTATTCACATATCCATTAATTCAATCAAAAGATATTTAGTGAGTTTCCACTGTATCCTGGAACTTGTAGGTTCAACAGTGAATAAAAAAGATGGGGTCCCTGTCTTCTGAGAGCTCTCAGTCTAGCAGGGAAGATGGCATAACATCCTTAATCACCAGGGAGTGATGTGTGCTCCAATAGTCTATCTCTTGGAAGGGAGATCACCCAGTCAGGGAGATCTCCTGAGGAAGTGATGCTGCAACGTAGCGTAGTGGTTAGAAACATGGTCTCTGGAGCTACTGCCTGGATTGGAATCCTCACTCTGCCCTTACTAGCTGTGTGACCTTGGACAAGTTACATAACTTCTCTGAGT
This sequence comes from Hipposideros armiger, assembly GCF_001890085.2. Taxonomy (NCBI): domain Eukaryota; kingdom Metazoa; phylum Chordata; class Mammalia; order Chiroptera; family Hipposideridae; genus Hipposideros; species Hipposideros armiger. Next base: position 684,115 of record NW_017731611.1, on the reverse strand, counting down.
CTTAGTGTTCCCATCTGTGAAATAGGAATAATAATACAACCTACGTTGAAGCACTCTGATGAGGATGGAATTAGTTAATATTTATAAAGCACGTAGTATTCGGCATATGGTAAGTGCTTCGTAAGGGATTTTTAAATAAAATTGAAAATAAGCTGAGATCCAATGGCTAAGCAGAAGGTCAGAGTGCTCCTGATGACAAAGACCACTACCCACAGAAAAAGGGAAGATAGAATCAATGTTTAAAAAGTGAAAGAAGCCAAGCATAGACCCTGTTGGTGCTGAAAAGAGCCACACGAGGTTCACGCCCAGGGGTTTGAGGGGCTTGTAGATCCTATTAGAGTTTACACACAAACAGTGGAAGTTCAGGGAAATATTTAAAGCTCTAAGAGATTTGATCATATTTGGGTTTTTGGTAGTCTTTCAGGCTGCTTTGTGGGCAGTGGACTCAGTGCAGGTGGGTGGGGTGCAGAGACCTAGTGAGAGAGAGAGAGGGTAAGCCAGGGTCAAGGGCACAGTAGGACCCAGGCTTCCAGCCTCTCGAGCCGGGCTTTTTCCCCGCTGCACAGCTTATTCCTAATGTGCTTTGATGGAGGCCCGTCATGCCAAACGCATTCTCTTCGCTTCTGGACGTTCGCAGTGCTTACCCTTCGAGCTGCATCCCCTTCATTAAGTGAATGTCCTGTTCCCCCGACTAAGAATGTAATTACCAAAGGAGAGATCAGATTAAAATTGAGTTTCTGTAATGGGCCATTTGTTTGGAAGGGAGCCTGAAGGTATTTCTGAGGACTTTAATCAAAGGGGGAAAAAGCCAATAGAACTTCTGTGATGATGATGATTATTAGGGCAATTGAACTCCAGGCACAGCCAGTGAGTCACCGCTTGCTTTTCTGAGGCCCTTAATTGGATGAGATTTGTTTTCCTCTGTAGTCTAGACTGCCAGGGATGGAAGGGATCTTAAAGGTCATCTAGCCCAACCCCACAACAAAGCTTGAGCCCTGGCTGTAGCATTTTCATTAGTAGGCCACCCAGTCCCGGCTCACACACTTGAACTGACAGGGAACTCATTACCTTTAGAGACATCCCTCTCTATGACAGAACAACTCAAAGGAAGTGCCTCCTTTTATGGACGTGAATGCTGTCTCAGGGTCCCAGTCATGTGTCTGTCCTGGTTCTGCTTCTGGGACTATGTGGGGCTTGTCTGCCTCCTCTGCTTCAGGACAGCTATGGAAAGACCAGGTGCCATGTTCCCCTGAGCCTCCTCTTCTGCAACTGTCTTCTCAAGTGTGTGCCCCTATGTATTTAGTAATGGTAAGGACAGGTTGCTGTAACAAAGAAGCCCAGCAGTACAGTGACTTAAAGAACTCCGAAGTTTATTTCTCTTTCACCAATTCGTCCTGAATTGAGCAGTCGGGGGTGGCAGCCAGCCGTACTCTCCACAGTTATTCAGGAACCCGTGTTCCTTCCATTGCTTTGATTCACCACCTCAGGCATTGTTGTCATCTGCATAGTCAAATTCATGTCTCCTCAGGTTCTAGCTGGTGGAAAGCAGAAAAAGAGGCTAGAGAGAGCGAGCCCACTGCCTTGAGGCTCAGGCCTGACGTGGCACACACCACTGTCATTTACATTCCACTGGCCAGAACTTAGTCACACGGCTAGACTTCACATCAGTGGGAATATTCGTAGGAAATGTGATCCAACCATATGCCCCAAAAGAGGGAGAGAAGTGATTTAGGGAGACATCCGCCAGCCCTCATACCATGTGAGGTCAGGCGGGCATGTTGTAGCTTGGATGGACCCCCCATTTCTCTGTCCAGTTTCATTCTCTTTGGCGCTTCCTGTTACATGGTTCCAAAAAGAAAGCATCTAGTGGAGAGCACAGTGCATTTGAATGCAGACATCCCCACCCCATTCTTATCAACTGAGCTCTTGATCCGGTCACTTAACTTCTCTAAGTCTCTCTCTTTATTTATGAATTTGAGAGAAGTATGTCTATCCACAGCTCTTGCGAAGTTAGGAAAGGATAACTAATGCAAATGCACTTTTTAAAATGCAGATAAACATTTGAAATAGTTTGGCCTCAATCTTCAAATTGTTGGCTTTAAGCTTTCTCTGACTACCCAACCTAAAGGGGTTTTCTCTCTGTGGTTCACCCAAAGCAGTTGATTAGCTACTACTATTCCAAACAGAAACCTGCTGTGAAGGGCTCTTAAAACAGTCTTTTACTTTATAGCCATTTGTACTCTATTTGAGGAAACAAATGGAAGAATTTGATGGTGTCCAATATTCCTGGGAGTAGCAGCAATGATAATATCTCTCATTGATGGCAATATTTGTTTATCAAGCAGTTACTATGCCAAATGCTTTAGATATAGTATCTGATTGATTTTTAGAATATTCCAGTGAGATAGGCATTTCATCCCCATTTTATGGATGAGAAACCTCAGGCTTAGAGAGTTTAATTACTTTCACCAGGGTCACTGGCAATTGGCAGATCCAGAATTTCAGTTTAATACTAAGAGCTCTCTCTTGAGTTAAGAAGATTAATGAATTCATGGAGCCAGATCATGTGTAATTTTGTTTGGTCATTGGCTCATTCAGCAAACATTTACAGAGTGCTTATTGTATGCTGGGCACTGTTCTAAACATGGGAAGATGGAGTCAAATAGGTAATCTTAGCTAATAACCTCACCTAATTCTTAATGGAGAAAACAGAAGCCATATGATAAAAACTACCTCAAAATTTATCAACCTACATGCATGTGTATCAATACACTGCCTTTCCTTCTGTCAGTGGAAACATACTCTTGTCTTATCTGATTACTCTTTCTGTAATCAGATCCTATCTGATTCCTACAATTATCCCTTTTCAATCTATATCTTACATTTATCACTTTCTAGATTTTCCTATAGTCAAACAAATAAGCCATGTTTTTTATCTATCTATCTATCTATCTATCTATCTATCTATCTATCTATCTATCTATCTAATCCTCCCCTGACCCCATATTTCCCTTTGGCTACAACCTGTTTCTGTGCTCCACTGTATAGCAGAACTTCTCCAGTTACATTCCCTCTTTCCACTCCCCCACCATGCATCACTCTTCTCATTCCATTCAGGTTGAGCATCTATTCCCAGTGTTCCTCTGAAATAACCTTTGTCAAGATCATCTGAGATCAACACCCTGCCAATGCTAGTGGTCATTTCTCAGTTTTCATGTTCCTAGACCTCCCAGCAGCATTTCACACAGTTAACTCATCACTCTCTTCTCTAGGATGCCAAGACACCACACTCGCTAGGTCCTCCTCCTCCTGCTCTTCTTCATTGTCCTCTTCAGTGGCCACTCTTTCTTAGAATTCTTTGATGGCTCCTGCCCTACCATACTTTGAATATTTGAGGACCCTGGCCACCCTGCCTCCTTCTCTTCCTTTCTCTTGTTTAGCTATACTTAGTCTCCAGGTAATCTGTTCCCATAGCTGTAAATGTCAAATATACACTCATGAATTCCATACAGTAAGTCCCCGACTTACGAACATTCGAGTTGTGAACTTTCACAGCTGTGAACGGACCTCGCATTAGGAACATTCCTAGATGCCGACAAATCGCGGAAGTAGCTCACGTGTCTGCCGGGCATTGTCACAGTTGTGCTGCTGTGTGCTTACTGTACAGTGCGATAGTGCACAGTAGTACAGTGCTCAACCAGAGCCCAGGGTGTCCGGAAGCAAGAGGAAAAGCAGTGGTGATGTGGAGGGGACTGTTAGGAAGCGCAAAGCAATAACCATGGAAACAAAAGTGAAAATAATTGAGAGATTGGACCGAGGCAAAAAAATGATAGACGTCGCTCGTTCTTATAACATGAATCGTTCAACCATTGGCTTTACATTGTATATTTGTGTCAAAGATGTTTAAGACTCACTTTGTCGGACTTACGAACGAATCCGACTTATGAACGAATCCGATTTATGAACATTCTCCAGGAATGGAACTCGTTCGAAGTCGGGGACTTACTGTATTTATATTTTCAGCCTTAATTTCTCCTAAACTCTAGACTAGTATAATAAATCTGCCTACACAACATCTCTATCCAGATGTCTAATAGGCATGTCAAAATAAATACATTCAGGACAGAAACTTGAATTGTTTCCAACAGTAAGTAGCCCCAAGTAAAAACCTGGGGGCCATCATTAAATTCTCTCATCCCCTGCCATCTCACACTCAGTCCATTAGTGAGTCTTACCAGCTCCATCCCCAATGTATACCCCAATCCAATTACTTTCCTCCATTTCCTCTGCCGCAACCCTAGTCCCAGTTACTGTCTCATCTTGCTTGGACTCCTGAAACAGCCCTTGACTAATCTTCCTGCTTTTCACCCCCTAGAGTCCATTCTATATGCAGCAGCCAGATCATATCATTTCCTTCTTAAAACCTCTCAATGCCTTCTGTTCTAACTAGAATAAAATGTTGGGGTCTTACCATGACCAGGAAGGCTCCAGGACCTGGCCTCTGCCTGCTGCTCCTACCTCTTCTTCCTCAACTCAGTCACTAAGATCTAGCTCCTGCGACCTTCTTACATGAACATGGCAAGTTCATTCCTCTCTCCAAGACTTGGCACTCTTCCCATAGGAGAATTTTCATCATTCAGGTCTTAGTCAAGGTCAACTCTGCAGGGATCATTTCAGTTAAAATACAGCACCCAGTCACTATCACGTGATGCCATTTCATTTTCTTCATGGCATATGTCAATAGCCGAAATAATCTCATTTAATTTGTTAACTCACTTAAGACTGCTTTCTCCTGCTGGAATGTAAACTCCTTGGGGACATGGCCTTTGTTTTGTTCATTGCCATATCCCCAGCACCTAGAATAATGCCCAGCACTTAGTAAATGATTATTAAATAGTTGCAGGCTGACCAATTGGAAGCCTGCTAAGGTCTTCCCAGTAATGAGAGTGACTGAAATGTGAACACTGATCACATATTGTGATTTGTGCTGTGATGGAGGGAAGCCTCGGAGTTCTGGGAGGCCCAAAGAGCACCCGACCAACCTGGAGGCCTGAGTCGAGGTGACCCTGGAACTAGAGTTTGAAGGATAAGTTGGTTTTAGCCAGGTGAAGTGTGGAGGATGAAGTGCATGAATGCAGGCATGGTAAGCCCGTTGGCGCGTGGCTCTCAGGGCTGGAGTAGCAGAGAGCAGGAGATGCACAGCAGCCAGTTTAGGAAAGGCTGGATGTGTTGGGCTCAGGAATGTTGAATTGAGGTTTAAATGGAGAGCCAGGGAAGTGGCCAAGTGAACGAGCCTCACGATTGTCACAATTTGTAACTTTTTTAACTTTTTATATCAAGACAGTCCCCTTAGTTGCATGATTCCCCCCCCCGATCATGCTAAAATACACAGATTATATAAATATTGGAATTACATACATGTACCTGGCCAAATTATGCATATTGAATCTATCCTATACTACAGTACTGATCTACCAAGAGTTTCTGTAGTAAATACATCATTGTCTATTAGTATCTTAATAAATATGTATGTATAAATTCTGTGTTATAAATAAAATTTGATTTTAGATTTCATAAAAAATGTTTTTAGCATCACAGATAAGCTATATATAGCCTAGTGTTTCTGGTGTAAACAAATAAGTGGTTATGACTTATTTGACTTGGGAAAGACATGCAGGTTCTTGAGGCAACAATACTATTCTGGGCACTTCCTACCTGACCAAATGTGGGTCTGCATGAATAAGGCACTTGCTTTCCATGTACCTTTGGTCATTTTAAATGGAGATAACTTCTCCAAACCACATAACCTGAATGTAGACATAAATGTATTGATATATATGGTCATAGGAAGTACTATGCTACATTATAATGCTATAACACATACATATAAAAGGTACTGTGAGCATGATGCAGGGGGCAAGCAGTTCTGCCTTGGAACATTCAAGAAGTTCTTGAAGAGGAAGCAACATTTGAACTAAGCTTTGAAAGACAAGTAGGAATTTTCCATATGGCAAAAGGAAATGCCATTTTAGGCAGTGGGATTGATACCAGCAAAGGTGTAGAGCTGTGAGAGGACACAGGATGTTCCGGGAACTGAGTGAATGTACACCATAGCTGAAAGACAGGTGGAGAAGAGGCAGAAATGCGAGTCAGTTTTGTTAGGCTCAGGACTGAAGAGCCTGGAAGGATGCGCTCGTACATGTAGACTTTACCCTGCAGGCAGCAATGAAATCCACAGGATTTACAGAATCGATGTAGAGAGACAGTGGAGAGGAGCCGGGAGCCAGGCCCTGCCCTGGCAGAGCCTCTGCCTCTCTGCCTCTGCGTCTTTGCTCTCTGGGCCTTCGCCCCCTCATCTGTCAAAGATAGGGTTGAACCAGAGAGATGATCTCAAAAAAGTCCCTTCCACAGCTGTGAAATTTCTTAGGCTAAATAAGTAGCCCCATCTCTTTTGTCAGGGGAGTGAACAGAGTTAGTTTATCAACACGCTGAATGGTAGAATCACTGGTCTCAAGCTAAAATTCCCCTGGGACATTCATTCCTGTGTTGACCTCTCAGGCCAGTGGAGCCAGTATTAATGAGAGATTCATGCTGGCACGCATCCATCCGCCCCTCCACCTGTGCAGTCCCATGCCTGCGAGTGCCTCAGTGAAGTTATGAAGGCCTTCTGAATAAATCTCCCTTTCTGTTATCTCACATTTTACTGAGATGCTAGGGATTTCTTAACTTGGCTGAGAAAAGGTAGAACAACATGATTTGTCTCAGCCACAGGCTCTCAGTATTGGCCAACGGGTTGGTAGCGGGTGAAATATTTGCCCCCACAGCGAGATTGCTCAAGGTGATCTTCTTGCTTTCTTAGAGACTTGTTTTGCCTTTCACACTTTCATTTGTTATCAACCTTATCCTGTGGTCTTCGAAATATTCTCTTCCAGAAGTGGGGAACCTCAGACCCCCCCACACACTGTTATCCAGGCATTCAGTTAGCACAAATGCCTAAAGGGTCTTCCATATGGTAGGCACCGTGTTAGATAACGAGGGTAAGAGAAAAATCAGACACAATCCCTAACCACAAGGCACCTTCAATTTGGTGAAGGAGGCAGAAACATACATAGATAATTAGACATCAGTTGTTAATTACTATGGTGGAGAAGATAACCATTTATCCATTAAAATTCATGGAGGACATACGAAAAATGCCTGCCTTCAAGTAGTTCATACACTAGCCTTTTAAAATGATAGGGATGGGTTCTCTTTTAGGTGTATGTATACAGCCTTCAGAGGGTGAACAAATTTTATCTTTCGGGACAGGGGAGTGAGAGGGTATGTCAGGAAAGGTTCTGTGGAGAAGGTGGTGTTTGAGTTAAATCTTGAGTTTACCAGGCTGTCTTAAGGGCATGTTGGGAAGATATTGGCATGAAGAAAGGGAAACTAAGAACATTATAGATGGAGTGCTCAGCAAGAGAAAAACCCAGACACATGAAATACCCTGGAGTATTTATGGAACCACATTAGGATCTTTGAGTATGGCTATATTTCCATCTTTTAAACTGGTTGTATCTTATCCTGCAACCTTACTAAACTCACTTAGTCGTTCTTGTAGCTTTTCTGCAGATGCCATCAGGTTTGTCACATATATGAGGCTTGTTTTATGGCTCAGAATATGATCTAGGTCTTCATGGTAAACGTTCGGCATGCACTTCTGAAAAATATATATTCTGCTGTTTTGGGTGAAGTATTTATTGTAGTAAATGTCAATTAGGTCAAGGTGTTATTCGAGTCTTCTATATCCTTTCTGATTCTCTTTATATCCTATCAATTATTGAGAGAGGAATATTGAAATCTATGACTGTAATTGTGGATTTATTCAATTCTATCAGTTTTTGCTTCATGAATTTTGAAGCTCTGGTATTAGGCACATAAACAATTAGCATTGTTATGTCCTCTTAATAAAGTGACCCCTTCATCATTATGAAATTACCCTTTTTATCTCTGATGATATTCTTTGCTCTGAAGTCTACTGTCTGATGTTAATATAGACATTATAGCTTCTTTTTCTTTATTAGTGTTAAAATTATATATCTTTTTCCTTTTTTTATTTTGTTTTACTTTTAATCTATTTGAGTCTTTTTGTTTGAACTACATTTCTTACAGGTAGCATATAATTAGATCTCACTTTGTTGTCGATTCTGGCAGTCTCTTCTTAATTACAGTGTTTAGATTGCTTACATTAATCAATAACTTGATTATTGATATGGTTAAGTTTAAATCTGTCATTTTACTCTTTGTTTCCTATTTTTCCCATCTATTCTTTGTTCCTTTTTCTCTTTTACTGCCTTTTGCAGTATTTTGGAGTATATTTTTAGTATTATTTTATCCTTTTATCTCTTTGGTTGATTTATTAGCTATAACTATTGTGTTATGGTAGTCTCCCCTTATCTGAAGTTTTGCTTTCTGCAGTTTTAATTACCTGTGGTCAACCATGGTCCAAAAATATTAAAAGGAAAATTCCAGAAATAAACAATTCATAAGTTTTAAATTGTGTGCCATCTGAGTGATGACATCTCATACCATCCCACTCCATTCCACTCAGGATGTGACTCACCCCTTTGTCCAGTGGATCCACACTGCATATACCAACCAGCTGGTAGTCACTTAGTAGCCGTCTAGGTTATCAGATCAACTGTTGCAGTATGGCAGTACTTTTGTTCAACTAATTCTTATTTTACCTAATAATGGCCGCAAAGCACAAGAATAGTGATGCTGGCAATTCAGATATGCCAAAGAGAAGCCAAAAAGTGCTTTCGTTAAGTGAAAAGGAAAGAAAAAATATACATATGCTGAGGCTGGTAAGGTCTACATTAAGAATGAATCTTCTATTCATGGAATTGCCTAATTTATAAATTAAACTTTGTCATAGGTATGTATGTATAGGACAAAACAGTATGTATAGGGCTTGGCACTATCCAAAGTTTCAGGCATCCATTGAGAATCTTAGAATGTATTGCCTGTGGGTCAAGGGTCACTAGTGTATTATTGTGGTTTATGTAGGGTTTGTAGTAGTATACATCTTTAACTATCACTGGCTACCTTCAAGTGACATTATACTACTACATGTAGAGTGTAAGGACCTTACAATGGTATATTTCCATTTCTCCACTTCTAGCCGTGGGCTATTGTTGTCATACATTTTATTTTTACATGTCTTAAAAACCCCACTTGCGTTGTTATTTTGTTTAAACAGTGAATTGTCTTTTAAATTATTTAAATAATAAGAAATATCCTTAAATATTTATTCATATGACTACTATAGCTGATGATCTTAATTTCTTTGTGGTACATCCAGATACTTATCTGGTATCATTTTTCTTCTGAAGGACTTTATTATTTCTTAGAGTATGGGTCTGTTAGTAATGAACTAAAAAGCTTTTTATGTCGGAAAAGCCTTGACTTTGCTATAGTTTAGAAAAGATATTTTTGGTAGAAAAGACTTCTCGCTTGAAAGTTTTTTCTTTCAGTACTTCAAAGATGTTGATTCATCATCTTCTCATTTACATTGTTTCCCAGGAGAAAACTGTTTTCATTCTTACCTTGTTTCTCTGTATATAATTTGTTTTTCCCGACTCTGGCTGCTTTCAAGATTTTCTGTTTATCACTGGATTTGAACAATTGTATTATGATGTGCCTAGGTATAGTTTTCTTTATGTTTCTTTTACTTAAGTGTTCATGAGTTTTTTGGATTAGCAGGTTTATAGTTTTCATCAAATGTGGAAAATTTTCACCCATTATTTCTTTAGATATTTTTTTCTGTCCATTTCTCCTGTTTCAGGGATTCCAATTCCATTTATATTGCAATTATTGTTTGAAGTTGTCCTGTGGCTCACTGATGCTTTGTTAATTGTGGATGGAGGTGTGTTTTTTTTTTCTGTTTCTTATTGAATAGTTTTTATTGCTGTGTCTTCAAATTCATTAATCTTTTCATCTCCAGTGTCTAATTTGTCATTATTCTCATCTAAATGCATGTTGTAATCTCAGATATTATAGTTTTATCTATAAACATTCAATTTGGGCTTTTTTAATATCTTTCATACCACCTTCTTAACTTTTAGAACACATAGAATAGAGTTATAACAGTTTTAACGTCTTTTTCTGCTAATGATAATATCTGTATCAGTTCTAGGTCCATTTTGATATGACTTTTCTCCTCACTATGGGATATATTTTCCTGCTTCTTTACGTGTCTTTTTTTTTTTTCTCAGATGGAAGACATTGATTAGATGGCAGAAGTTTGCCCTGTTGGGTTATAGGCATTGCTGTATTCCTATAAATGCTCTTAAACTTTCTTCTTGGATGCAGTTAAGTTACTTGAAAATAGTTTGGTCCTTTTAGGTCTTGCTTTCAAATTCGTTAGGTGGAACCAGAGTGGAGTTTGGTCTAGGGCTAATTATTTACAACTGAGGCAAGGCCCTTCTTAGTATTCTACCGAAATGCCCTCTGAAGTTATGAGGTTTTCCAGGTTAGCTAGTGGGAATAGGAACTGTTCTTAGGCTTTTGTGACTAGCAGGCTCTGTTCCTTCTAATTCCCTCAGATGATTCTTTCCTTTTTCGCGTTTCCTCACTCACACGTGCCGATCACTATGTTGCTGAATACTCAGGGTGAACCCTTGTCAGATCCCCAGAGTATTTTCTCCCTTCAGCTCTGTCCTCTCCAATTCTCTGATCTGCAAACTCTACTCACCTTAGTCTTCGTGGACTCGCAGCTTTGTCACCTTAACTCAGGATTTGGCAGACTCTGCTCTGGTTTCCCTCCCTCTGCCTGGTCCTGGAAACTCTCAGGGCAAAAACTGGAGCAATCTTCCAGCTTCCCACATTAGTTTCCCATCTCATAGCAATTGCTGTTCTTCATTGCCTGATGCCCAGTGCTTTAAAAATCATTTTTTCATACATTTCATCTGGTTTTTTGGTTGTTTCAGGTGGGAGGATAAATTCAATCCCTATTATTCTATCTCAGCCAGAAGTGGAAGTTCTCCCAAATTCTTTATTACGGCATTACGAGTCCCTCTTGTTACCTCTTTATCCTTATCTTCCTCTACTCCCTGGTGCTCACTGTCCCCTGTGAAATACTACAGATAACATGTGGTGGCACATTTCTATCTCCTCTCTGCCCCTAAGGCCTTTCCCCTTTCCTGCCTCCTTCTTCTGAGTAGCTCCTGCTCATTCACTGCTCTAGTCACAGTTTAGGCGTTAGACAGCCCTATTTGTTTCTCCTTCCACCCCCAGGCCAAGTTATGAACTATGTATTTCTCTATCAGAATTGTTTCTGCATGTCTCAGATTGTGGAATACATTAGGTTAAGCAGTGGTAAACAGGTTTTTTTGTTTTGTTTTGTTTTTCACTTCAAGTCTTTTCAGAACCTAATGTACATTGTGAGTCTCCAAGAGGGTATATGATAGGCACATAAGAAAACGAAGGCTCAAAGAGATTTTATTTATTTTTTTTTTAAGTAAGAAAAGCCATACTGGGGCCGGCCGAGTGGCGCGTTGGTTAAGAGCTGGCTTGGGATGCCAGAGGGCCCTGGTTCGGATCCCACATATGAGGGCCAGTGACACTGCCCTCTACAGCTAAGATGCTGAACAACAGCTCGACCTGGAGCTGGGCTGCCGTGAGTCGCCTGGGACGGCATAGGCTGCAGCCCCTGCTGCAGTGGGTTGCCATGGGCTACTGTGTGTAGCAAGGTGCCAGCGTGAGCAGCCAGCAGCGCTGTTAGCGGCCGTCCAGAAGCCGGCGACTGATCTGCCTCGCCCGGGAAGAGCGCAATGATGGTGCCAACTTGGGCCAGTGAAGCAACATCCTCCACAACTAGACTGAAGAACAAAACGACAGCAACTTGTCTGTTCCCCTTCCCCCAATTCCCCAGCACTGTTCCCATCCCCCAATTACCCAATAAAAATCTTTAAAAAATAAAAAGAAAAGCCATACTGGCCAATGCCCTGCTTTGCAGTGGATAGACTGGAATGTGCCCGAGAGGTTCCCTATTTGGGTCTCGTGGAAGCACAGAGCCCTGTGCAGCAGAAAGACAGTTAGTCCCTAGTTCTGGGCCTGCCTGTTATTTACTGTGTGACCTTGGGCAAGTTTCCTTCCCATTCTAAACCTGAGTTTCCACATCTTAAACATAGTTGTAGAGGCTAGACTTGGTGAAGGTAGACTTGATCCTCAACCTTCTAATCTACTGTCTGCCACGATTGCATCAGCCTTCCCTGAGCCCTTTCTTTGGTCAATTCCTATAGCCCCCCAAAATCAATTTTGGCAATTACCTAAATGACCCAAGAATGAGAGTCTTGCCTCAGCTCTGACAGTGCCCCGGGCACCTTTCTAGAGTTCTCTCCCTCAGTCCCCATTTATATGGTTAACAAATTTAGTTCCATTGCTTCTACTCCCTAGATATCTCTTCACTCAATCCCCTTTATTTCCTACCCCTAAAAATATAGGTATTATTATTATTATTATTATTATTATTATTTATCTTATTATAGTTGAAATAATAAAACGAAACTGGGACACAAGAGATTAATTAATATGCACAGGGACTCACAGCTGGTAAGTGGCTGAACCATGAACAGAACCTAAGTTCTAACGCACTTGCTTCCTCACTTAACATTGGCTTGCTGGTTGAATGAGTAAATGAGTGAATAAATAGATTTATGAAATTAACTTGAATTCCCTACATTTCCACTGTGTATTTACGTGACAGAAACTGAGGATAAGTTTTCCCTGTAATTTTGCTTTGTTGAGTTGCACAATAATCTTGTTTAACTCTGAAAGATGAGTGAGGTCCAGATGTCCCCTGTGGGACGCCTGAGCCGTCAGTGAGCTCTTACCAATATCTGGGTACATGCTGAGCAGCTCCCCTAGAACCTTCTTGTCCTTGTTTCCCTTTGAATAGCTATAAACTAGAAGCAGCTGCCAAATCAGAGCCTAACAGAACAGACCGTTCTCAACCTCTACCCCTCAGCCCTCTAGGAGGTTGCAGTTTGCACCATTTTTTACCCATAATTGGGACAATTTATCTAGATGACAACATAAGTGGAATTGTAGTTTTTTAAAAAAAGTATGAGAACGTACTGGGCTTCCATGTGAATTTGAAGGAAAAAAAGAATTGAAGTTCGTCAGTATATTCAAAGCAATTTCAGTCTCAGGAATGTCATTTTGGACGAGTAACTTGATTCCACAATAATGTCTGTATAACTGATCATGCTTATATGTTTTTGAAAAACCAGAAAAGCAAATTACCCCGTCACTCCTCTGTAAAGCCCCATTCTAACCCTCAGCTGGCACTACAGCCCTGTCACCTGGCCACAGCCCGTCTCTCCCATCTTATTGCCTACTGCTTCTCCCCTTACACTGTACCCTGCAGCCATAGCAAACTTCTTGTCAGGTGCAGAACACACCCTTCTACAGCGGTTCTCAACCTTTCACAGGGGTCACCTAAGACCATCGGAAAACACATATTTGCGATGGTCTTAGGAACCGAGACACCGCTCCTCTATCCGTTTCCAGGCCCACATGCAGATACGCCCACATACGAGTACCCGGCGACCCCTGTGAAAGGGTTGTTCTACCCCCAAAGGGGTCGCGACCCACAGGTTGAGAACCGCTGCCCTTCTACCTTCCCAATATGTTATCTCCCCTACCTGGATGCTTTTTACCACTTATCTACCTAGTGAACTCTTTTCTGCCCTTCAAAATCTTCATCAGGTGTCAATTCTTCTCTAGAGCCTTCTTTGGCTCCCCCGAGATAAAGTTGACCACTCCTCTGTGTACACACATATATATTAGTGCATCTGTCGTACTGTTTTCAATTTGTTTGACTTCATTTGTCTCTCCTTATGTAGTCCCAGGAAGGACTAAGCTCAGTGCTTGACACATGTTTGGGGTTCAGGAAATCTTTGTAGGTAAACTCAGACCCAAACCAGTCTTGGTGGGGCTCTTTGTGTTTCAGACTAGAAAAGGCCTTAGAGGACATTCAAAGGCTTCATATACTGCTGAGGAAAGCTGAGGAAACTAAGGCCCAGAAAAGGCAGTAATTAGCCCAAGATCACACTGTACATTTAATGACATGTGTCCATTGTTGAGTACATCCTTAACTTTACCAAACTGGGGAATTCAACATTTCTTTATACAAGAGTTTATAATACATATTTTCATATTCTGTTCTAACAAAGGGGTTCGGAGCATGGACTTTGGAGCTAGTTGTCCTGAGTTTGAATGCCACCTACATAACTCACTATTTAGAGACTGAAACATCGCACATACTTTTTCTGTTTCTCACTTCTCCTCTAGACAATGATAATGACATAACCTATTTCACAGTGTTATTGTGAGGAATAAATGAGTTACACCCACAAAGTCCTCAGAGGAGAGAATGGGACATAGAATGCACTCAATAAATGTTCACTAACTTGTGCAGAAAAATTGGAGAGGAAGGAATCAGGGTTAACTCAGATTTCTAATACAGAACAATTATTAGGAAACATCAGAAGACAACGAGGACCCAGGTCATACAACGTATTGCACACGTGTTCTGATTGGATCCTAGTGTTGCCATGTCCACGGGTGAAGGAAATAATCCAAAAGAGCTTGAGTGAGTTTTTCTGTGTTTTTTTCTCCTTGAACACTCATAGCACTGGTAATAAAAGTAGGGCCAATGTGTAGGCAAAACCAGGGGTCTGAGTTCATCTCTACCTTCAGATAATCTTTCCAATATTTAGAGCTGCCTAAATATGAAATAGGCTGCCTAGAAAGGCAATAAGCCCCCATCATTCTATGTGTTCAAATAGAATTTTAGCAACTACTTGGAGGCTTAGATATTATAGGAGACTCAAACATAGAGTGGGTAGTTGAAGCAGATAGATTTTCAGATCGCTTTGAACTGTTTCAGTATTTTTTAAATGTGTTCTTTTTTACAGTTCTAAAGTTTTAAACCTATGAATCAATGATTCCATTGGATTAGCTCTCAATCCCATAAATTATGTGTAGCAACAATCTGGCTCTCCATTTTATAAAAATATCTTTAGAACTTGCTGGGAATTTTCCTAGAAAGAGCATCAAGGCAATTTTTTTTTAATTAAAGTTTATTGGGGTGACAATTGTTAGCAAAGTTACATAGATTTAAGGTGTACAATTCTGTAATACATCATCTATATATCACATCAAGGCAATTTAAAAAGTGATTTTTTGAGGGGCGGCATCAATTCAGGACCTTTACTGAATTCCCTCATAGTTCTTCATATTTTTGTCTTCTATAGTCATTTAAGTTTAACATAATTCGAGGAAAACACTAACTAAAGCAAAAAAGCAACATGTCAGCATTTTGCTAGGAATGGATGTGGCTGGAGAGAACAGCTGCCCACTGCTGCACTTATATTTAGAATCTACTTGGGGACAGCTGTGACAGACAGAGCTGAGTTTGGTCTAGTTGAAGGAAAGGAAAAAATAACTGATATAACATTTTTATCACCTTTCCACCTAATTATCTAAAATATCACAGTTATATATTTCAGAGACAACTCTCAGTTGTGTATAAAATTTATTGATTAGAACTTTGTTGTAAAAAAAATTGAAAAGTACCATAAACAAACTTTATAATTGTCATTCAAATGTTTGTGACCAATTAAATACTAATAATCCTTGAATCCAGGCTATCTTCTAATCTAGTGCTCTTCCCTTGCATTTTGCATCCCTACCTGTACAAATTGTATTGAATGTATCCTCTTTCACAAATCAAATGAACATTTGATCATTTAAGATCTTCCAAAATCAAAATATTTCAATGGCTTCTCATTCTTCTTAGGATAAAGATTTTAGTTTGTTTTCCTGCTTCCCGTTTCCTGACCTTGTCTATTTCTCTGTTACAGGTTCTCATAAACTATATGCCTTAGCACGTATCGCTGTTGAATTTTTCAATTATATGTGTGATCTTTTGATTGAGGTATGTCTGCTTAATAGACTGTAAGCTTCTGAGGGTAGGAAAAATGTCTGTTTTTTGTTCCGTCTATATTCTTATTCTTCAGCATAGTCCCCTAAAACTTAGTAGATATATAATACCTATTTGTTGAAAACAACAAATAAGATGAATTATGAATATTTTAGAATATTCTGTGCCACAGATTTAAGAATCACAATTTCAGAATACAGGTCAGTGATTTGGGGAAGGAGAGATATTAATTAATAGGTAAGAGTATATTTATATACACACATAGAGAGAGTGCATTATAGGTCCAATTGGAATGTAGGATTTGAGCTTGGAAAGAATCAGGACATAGTTAACAGAGGAGAGGAAGAGCCATTGATGTTTTCTGCTTTTGCCAACCAGGATTTAATAACTCTGATGGTTACTGTATAGACCTTATGCAAAGATCTCCATTTGTAAAGGGCACAAGTTTGTTGTCAATTGTCTTTTATTGCCACATGTTCAATTATTTATCTTTATCTTGAATACATAGGTGTCTGGTTCTTTTACTCTCTATTCTCAAAACAAAATGGACTGAAAACATTGCAGCTGCTGGATTCATTAAGGTGGTTTGGCTGTTGCCTGTCAAGTGATCTCGTTTAACTTTGCTGTGTACAAGGGCACTTCTCTATGTGACTGGGTCATTTAGGCTCATTTAGGAAAACAAAACCTACACTAAGGATTTCAACAGAAGAGGGTTGTATATGGAAAGTGTTACCAGGTATGGAGGCTAAAAGGAAAAAGAGAACACTGAGATAGCCCAAAGATAATAGTTGCAAGAAGCTGCGATCACTCCTGGGATGAGGGGAACAAAAGCAATGATTTGAAGTTGTCAGAACCAGGAGTTTAGAGAGGGACTCCATGGCATTGAATTCATTTCTCTGAGGAGGGAACGTTGCCTCTCTGTGGCTGATACTTCTGGGAGGGCATGAAGAGGTTGTTCTAGGAATGTCAGAAGATACTAGAAGCTGGAGCCAACAAGCACAAAAAGCAGAAAAGCAGTCTCTTCTTTCCTCCTCCTGCCTTCCAGTTTCCCTTTAGTTATTGGCAGAGCCTAACAGGAAGCCAGATAGAAATCAGAGAAATGTAATTTGCAGTATCATAGAGCAGAGTATAGAAGAGTGCATTTGGAACTGAAACTAATATAATCCATTTCTCTGGGTACTTATCATCTATACATGCCCTTCTACAGATATTTGAACTTCAATATAACAAAATAGGTCAGCTTCCTGCTTTTACCTTACAAGATACAGCTAAATCTCATGCATATGAAGATGTTCTCACTACCTTCTCCATAGGGAAAGACATAAAGTTCCAGTGGTTACTGCATCCATCTCTAGGTGAGGTCATGTTGCTTTAGTCACAGTCCCATTTGAATAATATGCAATCTAAAGGCTAACTTTAAAGGTAACCACCAACAATGAACTTTATATAAAATATCAATAGAAAAGGAAGAGGGAGGAAGAAATAAATTCACACACATGTGCACACATGAGCGCATGCACGTGCGCACACACACACACACACACTCACATACACACACCCCTAATAAGCAAGGAAGAAGAGATGTATATTTGCTACAATACTCATTTCTGCAACTGGTCAAAGGGTATAGTGATAGTTATAGCTTCCGTTTTCATTACTCATTCCATTTCCATTTTTTGCCCTCAGCAAATTCCTCAGCTTTTTAGTGTTCTTTACCTGGTAGGGTGACCCAAACCTTTATTTCTGAAGAGTATGCATCCTCAGTGAACTTTATGGGTTCTACTTTTCCATTAACTTTTACTATTGGATACAGAACTACTGAAAGGCATCCTAGAGAGTCCTCTGGGTTCCAGAATTATTCCTTCACTCTCAATGTGCTGCAGCAACTCAAATCCATCACAGCAATTGGGATCAACCACCCTAACCAATAGAGTAACATGATTCTTTACCTTTTGGTTTAGTGCCGTAAGGAACCCTAAATAGCTGAGTGGCAGCCTTGGTTTCCACTTCAGTGCAACCATTATCTTGTTCCTTGGGAACTAAGACCTCCTAAACCAACAGAGCTCAAAGTTGTGTGGATGAGAAACAAAATTTCTGTGAGTGGGTTATTAGGCACAAGATTAGAGGAGCCAATCTCATCTTCACCTCTTGCCTCTCAGATGCATGTATTCTGTCTATGTGAGAAACAACACCGTATGTTAATCGCTGGTTCAAAGCATACATGGTATCTTGTAAGAGAAAACCCCAGACTTTCCATTTCCCAACTGGAACTGGAGCTGAGTCTTTGTTAGACCATTCTGCAAATCTATCAGGCCAATTTCTTTTGGGAAATGACGTATGTATTAAGACCAGTAAATACTATATGCATTAGCCCATCACTGACATATCTTTGCAGCAAATTAGTTCATTTGTCAGAATTAATGCTGTGTGGGATCCCATAGGTGAATAAGGAGTTCTATAACTATAGATTGATGGTGCTGGCAGAAGCATTGAGTACAGAGAAGGCAAATTAAAATCCATAATAGATGTGCATTCCTGTGGGGACAAATCGCTGCCTCTTCATTATGAAAGGGACCTACTGTCATCCACCTGCCACCAGGTGACTGGCTGGTAATCAGTGTCGGTCTCCAGTACTGGCAGATTAGATCTCAGTAAAGCCTTGCACAGCCCCCGTCCCTGCTGGCATGGCCTCTTTATATATTCACCCATTGAGCAAAGCCTTAGATAAGGAGATTGACTGACATCCAAAGAATTATATGTACTATCTTAGCCTGATTATTGAGAACCTCCTCTGCAGTGGTGAGTATTCACATAGAATATGAAATCTGCACACTCTTTCCATTCCAGTAATTACATCCTCATGCCTTTTGCCTGGATCCGCTTGACAACAACCTTCCAATCCTGTTCATTTCAAGTCCATGATCCTCTAGCAAAACCATTAGGCTGTAAATCAGTGGAGACCATCTCTCTGGCTATCTCTCTGTTCAAACAAAGTGAACAACCAAATATGCTATTTGAAGTTCTGACCACTGGAAGGATTTCTTCCTTTTTTTCTTTCACGAACACCCCTGACTGGGGACCGTGCAACTGGAGCAGTGCACTTCTGACTGATGCCAGCAGGGCACACAGGATCATTTGTAAACCAGACCCAAGGTTTTTCTGGGGTTTGTTTCCTTCAGTGAGTTGGTTAAAAGGAACTTCCTGTGAGGCCATAATTGGTCTGAAGGAGAGGAAGCAACACTGCAGGAAGAGACGCTATAGGAATCTAAGCCACCTGTTCATGCAACTTACTTGTGACTTCAGGACCTACTCTAGTAGCCTCGTATACCATTGTACCACTTATATACCATTGTTACTTATTGATGGATTGTAAGCCCAAGCTTATGGCTTGGTGGGTCAGACTGCACACATTTCCTGATGGGCAGCCCAGGCCACATGATCACTTGTTTAGTCTCCATCAGGGCTCACTATACAGCTAAGATCTGTTTTTCTGAAGTGAGTTAACTACAGAAGGGGGTGTGGCTCTGCCCTTGACTCTCGGGGTCTGCTCTGCAGGAGCTTGCAGCCACCGCAGTATTCATGTAGTGTTCCCACACATCATAGTCATTCTGGGTCTCCTGGGCCATCAGTTCCAAATGCAGAGCAGCTCTCCCTGCAGCCTGGACATACTACAGAGCCTGCTCTTGCTGTGAGCTCCACTCCAAATGGACAGCCAACAGGTCACTCAGTAAGTGGACCCAGAGCAGCATGAGAGAGGTCAATCAAATATGGTCTGTGCTATCTCCAATATCCAGAGAGGCCCGGTTTTCATTGTTCTTCTTTCTTTAGAGGTAAATTGTACAAAGTGCAGCAATTTGTCTTTCACTTTGGAGGGGCTATTCCAATATGCTTCAGACCCCTAGACACCTTGAAAATTTCATTGAAATAGAAGGCTCCTGGATTTCTATGAGGTTGACCTCTCACCTTCTGTCACATGTCTCTTCTAAAGCATCTATGGTACCAGCAACTTCCTCCTCATAATACTGTAGTTATCAATATAGTGTATCAGTGGGATGATTGATGTGTGGGATGTAAAGATGACGAAGCTATCCATAGACTAGATGATGATAAAAAGCAGATTATGATGAAAAACTAGATTGTGATGAAATGGCCCTGCAAAAAGATAGGAAAGGTATGCTGTTGTCCCTGGCAGGTGAACACAAACTGCTTCTTGTAGTCCTTGAAAACTAATAAAGAGAAAGGCATTTATTTGCTAAATAATAGCTTATATAAGGTGCCAGAAATAGCATTAGTATTAGCCCGTAAATTATAAAATCTGGAATGGCAGCTGCAATTGTAGTCACCACCTACTTAAAATGATAGTATTTTATAGTCATCCCCAAGATGCATGCACTTACTCCATAGACCAAATAGGTGAATTAAATGGGGAAGTGGGTGATATAAATGTCCATAGACTCTATTCTGTTTTGGTTCATAAATCTCTTCCCTGCCAACCTTTTTGAAAGACTAAAATTTATGGGGACCTATCCAATCGTGATGATTGGGGAAATATAGGATGTGTCATTTCTCATCATTTTGCTTGTATCTTCTCCTCAGGTCTACAACAGGAGGCTAAGCTGTGTAGCCTCCTGACACATTCCAGGTGTGGCAGCCATCAGAGTGCTCCCCATGCAAGAACTGTAATTGACTAAGGGTCCCAGCTGCTGCACTGAAATCCACTGCTGTGTTTGTAGTGAGGCCATGCTTTTCATGGGCCACTTCAGCAAAGACTGAACTCAGCTGAGATATTAATGTTGCCTTGTTCCTAGGTAGTGGGGTACTCCTCTGACAAGCAAATTTGGCTCTCGGACTCACTGTTCACCTTGATCTTTTTTTAGAACTCACTGCAGCCTAAGACACTTTCTCTTAAGCTTCTTTCTTTCCTTTCCTTCCTCCTTCACTCCAGGTCATGCCTTGAGTATCTGCATGACAGTATGACAGATTCCCAGCCACCTACAGGTCCCTCCCCATTTTCTCTCACATGCATTTTCCTTATTAAATGTATTGCACACATATACCATTTTGATGTCAAATTTTCAGAGCACCTGGACTAACACACCCAGTCTATGATGTAGTAGGATGGGATCATCTCCAACTTATATGTTTTTACTCCCTGTAGCACATTGAATAAACAAACAGGCACACAAGAATTCAAAGCTACTACCTCTCACAGGTACTGCTACTAGAGTTCATGTTTTTCATGCGTGACCACATTGCTTTACATGGGACATGACAGTTCCTAGAATGCAATATACCACTGCCAGTTGCCCTTGATTTTCTGCCCTTGGATTTAGTTCCATCTGAGGTTTTCTAGGGTGTTTAGATATTGTCTGGGAGCTGAAATCACTGACTAGGTACAGTAAGATGTGTTTGGGGTGAGGCTGTTGGGCAGGGATTCAGGGAAGAAGCACGCGGGCTGCCTCAAATTGAAATGCTCGTGAAGTACAGGAATGGCTCCCAGGCATTGGCTCTTAGTCTCGGAGACAGTGGTCTAGAGGGGAAGTAATTTTTCTACCTTCTTTCAGGTGGGAGGCCTGTGCTATTTCTTGAGGCAACGCGGTAAGTAGGCCACTGTTTTTCTTAACCCAGCTCTGGCAGTGATTAGAGTCCATGGAAGCAACTCCCAGTTTCTGGCAATAGATTGATTGCCATTGTAATTGTGGATATTGTAAGTTCTTGTTGTCTCTTTGTCTTTCTTGTATGTTTTATTAGGAAGTTGAAAGTGGCTGCAATAGGACAATTCACTCTGAAAGCTCATATTTCTACAGTTAATTGGCCAGAAAATAGATCCAAATATATTATAAAGATAACTTCATCTGTTTTATTTTCTATGCCATATTTCAAATAGATAGCTTGGAATTTTGAAATGGTAACCATGAACAGTTATGGGACTATCATCAAAACAACTTAGTGAATTTTTCATCCTATCAATTAAAACAGAAAAAGAATTTGTTTGTTGACTCCTCTAGCACCCATAGGTTTAACTTTATTCTGTCGTACATACATACCCTCCCAACACACACACACACACACACACACACACACACACACACACACTTATCATGGACTAGAGATTGAAGTAAGTGCTCAATTAAGAGAATGTTTTATGTTTAACAACCTTGGGCCAATCACTTGATTTATATGAGCCGGGTAATACCCGTAGCAAATGGTATACTTTAGGGTTAAATGAAATAAGAACCTTTTAGTTGCTGCTATCAAATAGTTAGTGCCAAGAAAAATTAGTTCTCTTCTTCCAATGCAGAATTTATTTTTCTTTTAATCCACAATGTTTCTCAAAAATAATGTTTACCAAAGAATAAACAAATTTTTCTGACCCCTATCTTAGCACTGATCACTGACCATGGTCATAGGCTAAGCCACTTACACTTGCTTGCCATAGGCTAACTTTAGGCCGACACTGCCTGTTAAAATAGAGATTCAAAGTAGGGATTGATGAACCAGATTCCAGCTATACTATAGGAAAGTTATGTAACCTCAAGCAAATAATTTAACCTTTCTGGGTGTTAGTTTCTTCATCTATAAAATGGAGTCAGGATACCCACTCCACAGGATTGTTGTGAGAATGAGATCCTCATGTGTAAAGGGTATTCAACATTGTCTAGAACAGAGAAATTATACCAAAATAAGCTAAAAATAAAACACTGCTGACCCTGATCCTGGCCCTTGATTGAGACCTAAACTAGAGTCTTAATCTGAGTTTTGACCCTACTGAGTATTTCACTCTGTTGCACTGTTTTGCTTATAATGACCATATGAGAGGATATGGATGGACTCAGTCCATATCCCACCATCTCCCTTTAGCTTCTGTGCTTTTCCTTTGTTTAGTCCAGGTTTTTCTAACTAAAGCAACCAGATGTTGGAGCTTGACATGAAACCATCACCTTGATACAAAATGAGAGAAAGAGCTAGAAAGGCTCTTAGAGGCTCCTACATCCAAACTCTTTATTTTAAAATGAGGAAACTGGTATCCAAGAAGGGGAGTGACTGATTCGAGGACATGCAAGAAGACAGCACACACAGGCCTCGAATGCCGATTCTCTCAGTGCAGAGGCCGTCCCCAGGCGCCGAGGTCTGCGTAGGTGGAGAGATGCCTGGCCGAGAGGATTC
Organism: Hipposideros armiger; assembly: GCF_001890085.2. Classification (NCBI taxonomy): domain Eukaryota; kingdom Metazoa; phylum Chordata; class Mammalia; order Chiroptera; family Hipposideridae; genus Hipposideros; species Hipposideros armiger. The sequence goes on along the minus strand of NW_017731611.1, from coordinate 660,957 downwards.
TTTCTTGGTTCCCAAGGAAGGCCACACTGTCCAGCCTTATCCATTTTAGGAGGACTAGAGGTCTGCATACAGGTGTCTGTGCGTGGGGCTCAGAAACCAAAGAAGCTGCCCACTTTTTTTTTTTTTTTTAGGCTTATGTACAGCGAAATGCACTGAATTCAAGCATTTCATTCCATGGGCTTTACTAGAGATTTAATATAGAACTTCATATAAATGGAGTCACATAGTATGAACTCTTTTGTATTTGACTTCTTTCAGTCAACCATCCACCTTGTTGACTATGTCACTAGTTCAGTCTATGTTCTTTTTTTCTCTGAATAGCAGTCCTTAGAATGTATGATAGGGGTCACATCCAAATCTAGCATCTACTGAGTGACTTTGGGTAAGACATGCAACTTCTCTAAGCTTCAGTTTCCTTATCTGTAAAATGGGAATAATACCATCTACCTCTCAGGTTTGCATATGTATCTATTAGCACTGTGTCTGAGACATGTAAGTGCTCAGGACAGGCAGCTATAATCATAGAGTCTCTGTGCTCCTGATACTCTAGAGATTACTGTGAGCAACTTCTTTTATTTTTCAGATGAGGACACGAAGGCCCAAGGCTTCTCTTCTGGGAGTAGCACCCAAGGCCTCTCAATTCCCTGCACTGTGCTTGTTCTATTGCTTCACCCACACTTTGCAGAAAGGCCTTGTTAGGCTGCTCCAAATAGCATGCAACTGAAAAGTTTTCTTCCTTCTAAGGACTGTCTAAATACCCTCCCTATGAGAACCTAAATAAATAGTTTTTTGAAACCTTTCAGATTTTTTAATAAGTCAAAATACACTTTTCTGACAGCATAATTGCTTTTCATAGTGGGGCCTTAAATCTGCACTATAAAAGAAAAATGCAACAGTAGATCATTTGTGAAAACTTAATGAAAACGGAGTTAGGGAACCTCAGAGTCACTAGACCTTGAAATTCACTTTCAGAAACTAATTTGCAGTAAATGCATGAGAAACATATTTAGGCATGATAAACTTCCAGGCTGGTGCTGGGCAGGTGTGGAAGTTTATCTTGATTAACTCCTTTGTTTTAATTAATGCCAAAGAGCAAAGAGTGGGGACCTGGCATTCTAGCAGCAGGGACCATTTTGAAAGGAACCATCAGCTATTTCTGTGTTCTCGATCAACTCGGCAGGACCGCGTGCCGTAGCAGGTTTTGTGAAGCCCTCCAAGATACCACACTTGCTTCTCTCCTTTTGGTGCTGACTTCATTAATAACAATTAAATCTACTGTTTATTTGGAGATAGGTCACCACATTGGTTATGTACAGGGTTTGGAGTCAGACTGCCTGGATAGAATCCCAACTATCACTTTCAAGCTGTGAGTTACCCTTTCTGTGCCTTAGTTTCCCTATCTGTAATATGGGGATAATAATAATCCTCAAAGAGTTGTATTGAAGAGTAAGTGGATTAATTCAATTAATATTCTTAGAATCTGCCTGGCACATAGTAAGTGCTCAGTGAGTGTTATTTTATCATCATTATAATATAGAAATGGGCCAGCAGTCTTCCATACATCTTTCTATTGAACCAGCATGATATTCCTCTGAGGTAGATATTATTCTCCCCATTTTAGAGGCGAGGAAACTGAGACTCAGAGGGGGTAAGCTTTAATGGACTGATATAATGGAGCAGAAGAAAACTGACCTGTGACTTTGGCCTCATTTGAGAACTGTAGAGTTTAGTTCATGAATGTCTGTGTAAACCGCATTGAGGAAGACCTACACTTTCTGAAGTGTTGTCTGTATTCAGAGACTTAGCAGCCATTTGTTCCTACAATAGTCAAATCATCACTCTCCTGAACGCCTCTAGTGTCTCAAGGTCATTTCAGTTTTCTTGTTTTTATAAACCATTCACCTTTCAAAGCTCCTGACAGTCAAGGAGGAGGACAAAGGAGCTTGCCATTTTCTGGCCTTGAAGCCCCAGGGCCTATTTTTGAAATGTTGAGGCTTTTTCCTTTTTTCTTTGAGTCCGGAGAATTGGGATTCAGTCAGCCAGTAGACTCAGCAGCAATCCACGAATGCTGACGCAAAATGCCTTTAAAGAACTGGTTGCAGCCGGGCACCCAAAGGTTCCCTCCTGCTTCCTGGATTTGGATCTTGGTTGTCAGGCTCCTGGTCCACAAGACCAGGAAACTAGCCAAAGTGAGCAAGATGACAGCCACTTCTGGAAGGTGATTAACATGTTTCCAGAGAGTCAGTGCATTAGCTCATTTGAAGTCAGCAAAACCTTCCAGGTGGTAGACAGGGTAGAATGGGACAATATGTTAGGAAGTGGCTCATCCCAGGTCTGAAAGTTATTTCATCCAGCTTTGGAAGGCTACTCCATAGTATGTCCTTGGGTTAGCCCCTTTTTTTCTCTGAGGTTTAGCTTCTGCATCTCTAAGATGAGGGTTTTGGGTCACAGCAGTCATTTTAAAGATTTTTTTTAAAACAAAAGAACACTTTTCTTAAACAAAATCGCATGTAAAATATAAAACTAAGTTGAAATGGTGCATCGCAGACCTGGTTTCTTTTGCCGGGATGAGATACCAGAGTTATTTTAAATTTAATTTACTTTTATTTTTAACACCAGAGTTATTTAGTTTGGGTTATTTTGGTGGTTATTATTATTTGGTGTAGTGGAGAAGTAAGGCTTAGATATGATAGAGGGTCCCTTCCCCAGGATTAGGCCCCAGACTGGCCTCAGACTCCAAAGAGGCGCTACTTATCTAGTCAGCGTTCTTTAGACATCAGGCAGCTGACTATAAATGTCTGTTACATGTTTGGGAAACTTCCCCCCTCTGCAACAAAGAAAGGGAATTTTCAACTAAGGAGAGAGAGAGAGAGAGAGAGAGAGAGAGAGAGAGAGAGNGAGAGAGAGAGAGAGAGAGAGGGAGAGAAGGGGAAGAAGGAAAACAAATTAATACTAATAGTTGAGCACTTTACTCTTTTCAAAGCTCTTTCATGGATAGTCACTTTAAAAATCTTAACAAATCTCTGTGAGGCAAGTAGAAATATTTTTATTTCCACTGTAATGATGAAGAGACTGAGGATTTCATAACTATTTTGCAACAAGATTTGAGAGGAATAAGGTAGCCAATTAAATAACAGGAAGAATTGGGGAATAGCCTTTGAGGAAGGAGGCTGCAAGGAATATTTCGGACAAAGAGAGGGCGTCGGGGACGCACATCAGGCAAAGAACCAGCATGAGCAAAGGCCCAGAGGGCTGAACTGGGAAATAAAAAGTGTCTGCTGTATATTATGGCGTTAGCCAGTGTGAACCATTTGCTTCATGCAGTCCAAACATACGGAAAGTGCCTAATTTAGAGAATGAGGGAGTTCGAAAATAATTGGAGAAAATGCTGAAGGGAGGGAGGGAAAGGGAGAGGGAGGAAGATACCGCGAGTTGGAGTTGGTATTTATTTAATTTTATGCTACAAGATTCTATATTTTCTGGAAAACCAACAAGACACATGTTTGAATTTAGCGTTTTAAATTGCAAAGTTAAGTACATGTTATTTTGGATTCTGAGTCCAAACATTTGCTTGGTATTTTCCACACATCTTCTCTGCTCCAGTTGGAGCACATCAAAGTCCTGGTTTTTCTTGATGCCGTGCAGGCTTTCTGCTGAACGCCGTCTGGTGTTCTTAAAAGACCACCAGGAGGATGGGATTGCAGGCTTAGGAAAACCATGGAAATGGCTTGGAGATGAGGTGGTAGAAAATTTGGGGAGGCCAAATAAAAGAGGCAGGATACCTTCGTATCTGAGTTTTCTCTCTGCCACGGACCCACTGTGTGGCCTTGGACAAGTCCCTCCCCTCCAGACCTCAGTTTCTCTATCTGTAGAATGAACAGACAGGCATTAGAGGAGTTAAGTAAAAGGGGGAGGGATAGTTAAGTAATGATATTCCAAATATGTCTTGATTCCAACCATTTCTCATCTCTTCCATCATGACCACTCTAGCTAAGGCTCCGGTCATTTTGTCTGTTAAGATACTCCTGTCCTAACAGATGCATCCTTCATTTACGTCCCACCCACACCCAGCAGCCAGGCTGCTCCTTTTCAAATGAGAGTCAGATAATTTCATTTCCTGTTCACAACCCTTGGGGAGCTTACCATTCACCTAAAATAAAACCCAACATCTTTACTGTGGCTCATGAGGCCTCACGATCTGGCCCCTAAGTGGTTCTCCTAGTTTGTTGACTACAGTTCTCCTTCCTCGCTCTACCTCAACACCTGGGCCTCCGTGCTGTTCCGTGGACCCCTGGGAACATCTGTTCCTTAAGGTTGTTCCTTTTCCCTACGACAGAGTGATTTCTGACCCAGATTTTTACATGTTTTACTTTCATTCTTCATTTAGGCCTGTCAACAAACAAACAAAGCCCCAAAACAACACACAGGCATGCGCGCGTGCACACACACACACACTCACACTCTCAAAAAAACGAGAAACAAAAGCACCACAAAACTGAGTCAACTGACTTGCCTGAAAAGGGATCCAGGCCAGAGAAGAGCATCTTCCTCAGTGTGAACGGATAGCTTTTGAGATCAGCAGCTGCGTGTTTCCACGTCTCTGGCTCCCGAGCACACAGAACAGCCCTTTATCTATCATAAGTAATTGAAGCAGTGCCCTTAGGCTCGCCCTTCAGCTAAGCTCTGCTGCTGCCTGTTCTGTGCACATGCCATGCTGTCCCACACATCTGTCCACTTTGCACGCCTTGTTCCTCCTTCGCCTGCTTTGTCTGTCTCCCCATTTCCCCCTAGAAGGTGCCCAGCGTAAATCACCACTCAGCTTTAAGAAGGGCGTTTCCTCCGGAAGACATTCTCACAGCCCCCTCGCGCTACTGGTGCCGTTCTCTCCTGTTACCTCTGAGTCCCAGTGCCTAGTATGCCCCGGAGCAGAGCCCTCCTTATGCAGCCCTGCAGTTGGATGGCTGTTCCCTCCACTAGCGACTGAATTAGTGGCATGCCTGACGTTCGCTCAGCTGTCTACTCCTTGCCTTAAAAAATAGGAGGTCATGTCATAATCACTGTTGTATTTTTTAATGCTTAAGACGTATATAAATATTTGTTGATTTGAGTTCTTCAGTAAATGTAAACAAATGAATAAATGAATGAGTGATAAATGGAGTTTTATAAGGAAGGTGCTATAGGGGTGGGAGACAGGTGATGGTGATAGTAAGGACTCACAGGCTTGGTGACCTCCCATCTACAGACATATGAGTGAAACAGGAGAGCACGGAAGAATGCCTGCCATTGTGAGATCCATAAAGGGAATTCAAGACTGTGAAGTATAAGGAAACAGTGGATTTTGGAAAAAGTGTTCAGTGAGTTTTCTACCATTGCTTACATTTATTAGAGAACTGCCAATGAAGGTGTGTGTGTGTGTCTCTGTGTGTGTGTGTTTTCCTCAGTGCTAGACTCATTCAAAAAATATTTTTAAACCAAACACTACAATGCTTCTCTGTTTTTAAGACTGGCTCTTTTGTTGACCTTGCCACAGGAGGCCTCAGGATTCTGACGTGGAGCAGTCCCTCCCCTGTACCCACCATGTGGCCTTCATCGGACTCAGTTGTAATAAACGGGGCATGCGAGTTATAGTTTTGGTAAAATCTTTCTGCCTGGTGTATAGCAGGGTAATAAAATGCATGCTGTTGTGTAAGATGCCTTTAAACATTCAGCATCCAGGGATGAGTAATGATTACATCCCTCTTCTATTCCTAGTTGACTCCTGGTAGAAAAAAAAAGTCTCTTTCAGCCTTTGCCCAATGTCACTTATTACTGCCATTATAAATTGAAAACATTTTTCTGCCATAAAATTCTCTGTGATGAATTGTACCATAGGCATTAGAGTTTTTTCATCGTTTTCTTCTTGATGAGCTGGCAAAATAAAGAGAATAAAACGGGTATATTCTTTTCTTTTGGAGAAATCCAATCTCCGTAAATGACCCCCTTAAGACTCTCAATGACTGTTTGTATGGATTCTGATCTTAAAAAAATCACCCAACTTGGGGGCTCGGGTATGTGCATTATCATTCAGTTAGTTTATTATTGAGCAATAGTCTGTCGGAAAGTGATTTTGAGGATGACTTCATTAGCAGAACTATAGAAAGCTCCCCTTAAGTGATTTGAACAAGGAAATTGAAAGGGAATTTAGGACTTTTATTTAAAACAATGCTATCTTGGGCCCCCTTTCCAATGCATCACGCCTTGTTACCTGAGCAGAGACATACACTTGATTACCTACATTCCGTCTTCTTTTTGAGTTAGTCCCACATTTGGAATAGAAGAAAGCTTGGGCTGATGTCCATTGGAAATACTATTGGGTTGTCAGAAAAGTCATGATGCATTTTTGCAATGAAAAACTTAGAAAAAATACGTCCTGACTTTTCCAACAACCCAATAAGTGCCAGGAATGGTGCAAGGTGCTTCTCGTATCAAACCCTTATAACAATTCCATAAGAAAATATTATGTGCAATTTACAGATACAGAAAATGAAGGTAGAGTGTTCGAGCATTTGAGTAACTTGTCTGAGATAATGTAGCTGGTTAAAATGACGCCAGAATTCCAGCTCAACCTGTTTTTCCCTGAAAGCTGTGTTCTTTTCCTATATAGCGTGCTGCCTCTCAAATGTGATACAATGAAATGGACCAAGAGATTGCAGCTAATAGCATAATTTTAGTATCATTGAGTGATAAGTCTTTTAGATACTTAAGTCATTGACATTACAGACTGAGCATTTTGCAGGCTTTCCAAATGTGTTGAAGTAAGCAGGCGGAAGTTGTGTTTACCCCAAGGCCCTCCAGTGGACGAAGCAGAGGCCCCTGCTGACACCGCCTTTGTCCCCGGGCTGCATCTTCCTCACCCGGCAGAGTGAAGACAAAATGGTGCCCAATGCTGCGTGGGACTGTCTGTTTGCATGTCTGTCTTCCACTAGACTATGAACTCTTTGAGTGCAGCCATCTTGTCTGATTCATTTCTGTGGGTCTTCGTTGGGTGTATAGTTCATGGATGGAGGGGTAAGTGGATAGAGAAATTTGAGGTTGAGAGACAGGTACTTTGAAAACATCAGAATTTAAGATGTAGGTAGATTAAGAAAAATCAGTGAAGGAGACTGAAATAGAGTAATCAGAAGAGGAGCAAGGAAACCAGGAGAAAAGAGTGTCAGTGAAGTTAAAGGTGGAGGGAGTTTTAAGGAGGGAATGGTGAAAAGTGTCAAACACTAAAATAGTGTTAAGTAAAATGGGAACTGAGAAGGCTTTAGCATTACTGCTTGGCTTGGTGAGAGCGATCTCAGGAAAGGTAGAAGTAGAACCCAGTTTAGGTTAAGAAACTGGGGAAGTGGAGGCATAATTAGAGACAATTCTCTGAAGGAATGTATATGAAGTGAAGGAAAGAGATATTTTGTTCACTTGGGGAAGGTGTAAAGGGGAGGACTTGGAGGATTTCAAATTGTGAGACTTGAACATATTTATTAACGTCAGGAAAAAAAAGCAAAGGGGGGGGACATGAACTTTGACCTAGCTATGAAGTCTCTCATTGGTACCCCGGTATTTTGTACTGTACAGGCTTCAAGCTGCTAATGATGGGGATTCTGCCATTACCCATCCGAAGTGTGGTCTTAGCATCAGCCAGAGGCTGTGCTTTATATGGCCTTCAGGACCTAGAAGGCTTCTGGGAATTTTCAAAAGGCTCCCTGGGAAGTATGATTATCATGCACATGCCCAAACCCCAGCAAGAAAAAGGATTCTCAATACCAATAAAGCAGGAACCAGGGCTCACCGTTACCTTTCTATACTGAGCATACATGTCTCATGATCACTGGAAGAACTGACGAAATTCTCTTCAACAGGTGTAGCCAAATGCCTTTCTTTTGAGCTGTCCACATAAAACAAAAGGCGTGTGTGTGTGTGTGTGTGTGTGTGTGTGTGTGTGTGTTTAGAATTTAATTATGTGGCTAATTGCTTTAATTATTCACTTCTCTTAAAAACACTAAGCCAGCTTTATTATACATCCTCAAACTCTCAGGAACTGAGCAGTACCTTAATGAAGACCAGGACCAAAAGTTGCCGTGTATGAATGGACGGCCCAACAAATCTGACTGAAACCATAGCTACCGTTGTAGTGAAATTTGTCATTGCAGCCCCCCTCCCCTTGATTCCTCTGCTCCTTCTTGGGACAAAGCTACTTCAGACAAATCGCCATTCTGAAAATGTACTTTGTAATTACAGGATTCTGAGTCCTTTGCATGTGTTTTCTCTTTTCTTGAAGTAGTGCCCATCTTTTTAACATTTCAAACTCCTTCTAATACCCGAAGGTCTAGTGTATATGAAGACTTCTTTGACTCTCTACCCAAAGAATGGAGTTGCTTTAACTCCAGCCCAATAACATGCCCGACTTTTCCTAAGTGTTCCCTGAACTGTACAATTCTGTATCACTCCCTTTCCCAGTATAAAATGCCTTTCTGTAACCTGAGGGCATCAAACCTGAATGAGCTCTTAGAGATCATAATATTTCAGATGGGGAAATTGAGTACAAAAGAAGGAAAGCAGCAGGTAGCTGTCAGAAAACCAGAGTTAGACCGGGGGTCTCAGGAAGAGGTAATGGGGTGTAGTGGAAAGACAGTGATTATTGAGTTAAACCAGCCTGGGTTCAAAGGTTGACATCAGCAAGCTGTTTGAGTTTTTCATCCTGCCTCAGCATCATTTGCCTTATCTGTTTAAATTGACCTCTTTAATGATTTCCCTTTTGGTTGTTGTATCATATCAAACAAAATGCCTACTTTTGTGCCTGGCATATGAAAAATGCTCTATAATTTTATGTATTTATGTATGCATGCATGCATGCATGTATGTATCTATGATTTTCACATTGGACAGGCGATGTGATATAGAGGAGTTACATAATAATAATAAAAGGAATTTTGCAGTAGACAAACTCAGCTGCCTACCACTGTATGACCTTGGACAAGTCACTGTACTCCTTTTGTAAAATGGAGGCCTTCATATCTATTTGTAGGGGGAAAAAAAACATGTAGATGAGCAAAAATTTATGTAAAGTACCTGATGTCTATGCATCAATGCATGTTATGCATTCAATAAAGGGTCCCTTAAATCATTGACATTATTTCTACATCCATGATCTTATTTAATATTCACAGTAATTCTGCAGGATTCCAAGAGTAGATATTATCATGCCTATTTTGCCTATTATGCCTATCTGTCAAGAGGTGTAACAGATTATGGACTGGTAGCTACATTTTCAAAATTCCGAACCTTCCAGGGACATTCAGGATATGATATACCAAGGAGCAGGCACTCCTCAGAAATCAGACACATGGGTGGGCCTCCATCATCGGGAAGATCAGGTGGCAGGACCGACTCAGATATGACAGCAGGACCAGTTGGAACTTAAGAGTTGGCCCTAAGACAAATGACGCACGTAAAACGTCTTTCTTGTCTACCATCTCCCAGATGGAATTGTCTCTCTCTTGTTTGTACCCTGCCCCACATGTGCGCTGCTTCTGTCTCAGGACCTGTGCTTGGCCTGTTCTTTCTTCTGCCCACGTTCTTTCCAATTTGATTGTGAACTTCTGGGGCCTTTGTGATTCACATCTGGAATCTTCTTCACTAGTATACCCTCAGCACTTAAACATATCTTGTTGACTATTACTTCACACAGAGCCCAACACATAGTAAATACTCAGTGAGTTTTCAGTAAATGAATGAATGAACCCAATGAAACCATATATATATATATATATATGGATTGCATAAGCTGTAAAATGCTGTTTGTAGGGGAGTGGTTATCTACAGTGATCATTACAGTGTCAGCCAGTAAGCTCCTTTGGACCTTAATCTGTGTTTTAGGCCTCAGTAGTTAGGCATTCAGGGCACACAGTGGCCACGTGGTGAGCCACAGAGGCACATGCTGTGTCAGAAGGGACGTGATGAGGTCGTTTATTTCCCCTGCTCTGAAAAGCTCTGGTAAAGATCCCATCTTTCATGCCACCTGAAACCCCTATGGGAGTTCCCCAGGAACATCATACTGAACACTGGGCCTGCCTGGAGACATTATCCTGTGTGAGATGACAGTCTGGAAAAAACGACATGATTTGTACACATTCCCAGCTGTCATTGAAGCTGCTGCATTAATGGTTTAATTAGCTCTGTGTGTTTGGGTGCTTTTATTGGCGGCTGGGCAGCTCAGCGCATCATAGGCTTCCATAGGCATTCAAAGGGGTAGATGATGATAAGAATAAAAAGAATAGTAGCAGCTAGCATTAATTGATATCCTACTCTAATGCCACATTGTGTTCCCAGTACCTTAAATGGATTATTTTATTCTCACTACAGCGTATAAGGTGCATACAATTATCTCTAATCTGCAAGAGGAAACTGGCGAAATCAGAACTCAAACCCAGGATGCTTAACTCCAGAGTCTGTGAGCTAAATCATTAATTTTATTCTCAATATAAAAGTGAAGACACAGGGGCCCAGATGTTAAGTGGTTTGCTCGTAAGTGACTGAACCAGTCTAAACGTGAGTCTGCCCACCACAACCTGGGCCACTCCTGTCCTGCCACATGCCGGCCTGTGCACAGAGGCAAGCAGCCTTGTGCATAGGTGAGCAGCAGAGCCTGAGCAGTCCAGGTCCTGTATAAACTCTGGGGGCAAGGCAGGACCCAAGGCCCCAAAGCCTGGGTTCTGGGGGAGGTCTGAGCTCCAAGAACAAGGCCGAGTTCTGGCTGCTCCTGACTGCCCTGGTCATATGTGCAGAAACTCAATGAACAGCCACAGGCTGACTTAGTGTCACTTCCCTGGAGTCACTGGACAAGAGCTCTTTACTGCTGCGTTCCTTTCCCATTTCCTTTCCAATTCACTAAGAAAGGGGGTAGGGAATTGTGCAATTCGTGCATGCGTAGTATTATTCTAGTGTGTCATTTCTGGTGTAATTTCTAAACACCCCTGTGAAACAGGTAGTATCACCACTCTCATTTTGAAGAAATCGGAGAGAAGCAATGTATCCCAAAAATCACACAGCCGCTAAGCATCAGTTGTGATATTTTTACCGAGGTCTATAGTGCTGAATCACACTCAATCAATAGTTGTTAAAGAAAGAAAGGAAGGAAGGAAGGAA
>NW_017731611.1:648235-649676 GCF_001890085.2 Hipposideros armiger | reverse complement strand
AGGAAGGAAGGAAGGAAGGAAGGAAGGAAGGAAGGAAGGAAGAGAGAGAAAGAGAGGGGGTGGGGGAGAGAAGGAAGGAAGGAAGGAAGAAAAGAAGAGAGGAGGGGAGGGGAGGAGAGGAAAGAAAGAAAGAAAAAGGAGGAAAGAAAGCGAGCTCAGGGACTTTCAAGGGGACCAGCCTGCCTTTTAGGGTGGTCTAAGACTGTTGTGCTGACACTGGTTGCACACTAGAATACTTACAGAGCCTACCTCCCCTCCATTGAATCAGAACTTTCTTCAGGTGTTCGTATTTTTTAAATGTCTCAGATTGCTCTCATGTGTAGCCAGGTTTGAGAATCGCTGGTCTTGGAAGGACAGGGATTTCTCCCTTACGGACCGGGATGTACAGAGCTTGTAAGTGGCTGTCAACTGGATCCTGCTCTTAGGTGAAGTGGGTTGTAGGGCGGGGACCCAGGCACCCCTGACCCCTGGGTAAGGCTTGTGCTGCTCTCACTGCTGTTTCTCTGGCCTTTGTTATTAAGCTGGTGGAATTGTGGCTTGTTTGCCTGCATTGCCCTCTGACTCCTGCTGGCTGCCTAGTACTGGACTTGGCAGCATGAATTTCTTCCCTTTGCTGATGGCAAGCACCATCCACCACTGCCAGGAGCCTACTGGGGTGGCTGCCTTCGTTTTTCCCTCCTGCATCCTGGAATCCCAGCCCTGAGCTCACTGCTACCCTGCATTCCTCCTCTACCAACACACAGCGCTCCCTCACTCTCCTTTGCTCCCCCTCAGAGAGTGCAACAGTCTTTCTGCGTTTCTGTTTCTTAGTCTTCTGTCTGTGACAAAGAAGGATATTGTGAAAATCGATTGCTTGGGTCAAGGAGAAAATATTGATTCAGCTAACAGTGTTGATGCTCCAAGTGAGTCAGAGGTGAGAGAGATAAAAATGACTGGCATTTCAGGGACCGATGCTGGCACTTCCATGATCTGTGCTTGACAAATGAGCTCCCAAGAATCTTCCCTCCTGTCCAATTTTTGTGGCCTCTTTGGGCCGCCATTTTACTACCAAGTCCTCTTTCCCTGCCCCTCCTCTGTGCTACTTCAGTGCTCTGGGCAGTACATATTGGTGCAAAACACACACCCCACACCCCCACACACACACACACACAAACCACACATACACACACCACATACACCACACACAAACACACACACCACACACGCACACACACCACACACATGCACACACACCACACACACACCGTACATGCACGCACATGCACACACACCACACACACCACATGCATACACACCACACACACACACCACACACATGCACACACACCGCGCACACACCACACACACACCACACATACCACACAACATACACCATATACACCACACATACATATACCACACGCAAACACACACACCACACACGCACACACACCACACACAT